>NC_091322.1:35652949-35952949 GCF_038502225.1 Cherax quadricarinatus | reverse complement strand
GAACTCTAGCTCAAGTCCCTTCACTGCCGTCAACATGACTTAAGAAATCGTAATGACACGATTGCAAATAAACCATACCCCCGGCCGGGATTGAACCCGCGGTCATAGAGTCTCAAAACTCCAGCCCGTCTAGTGGCTAGCGCGACGGGCTGGAGTTTTGAGACTCTATGACCGCGGGTTCAATCCCGGCCGGGGGTATGGTTTATTTGCAATCGTGTCATTACGATTTCTTAAGTCATGTTGACGGCAGTGAAGGGACTTGAGCTAGAGTTCGTCACGGCCACGCTAGCTGGAGATTCGTCTGTAAAAACTTGCATTTGTGGTCACAGAGGTGCCTGTGCTAACTTTCCTATGGTGTAGAAATATACCTAGTTGGATGAATCTTATTGTGGCTAGCTGGTCTAGTGGCTAGCGCGACGGGCTGGAGTTTTGAGACTCTATGACCGCGGGTTCAATCCCGGCCGGGGGTATGGTTTATTTGCAATCGTGTCATTACGATTTCTTAAGTCAAGCAGGGAGAGAGTAGACCTAGTAGTGACCACTGAAGAGGCGGAGCCAGGAGCCGTGAATCGACCCCTGCAACCACAAATAGGCGAGTACACACACGAGAAGAGGTAACAGTTAGGCAATTGTCAGCACCGCTAGTGTAAAGCTAACAGCAGTCACGCTGGAGGAGTTATATGTGCGTCAAGTGCTGCGTCATGATGCTGGCCAACTCTGAGAGACAGACGCAAGCATCACAGGAACCACCACCACCATCACTGCCATTTTACCAGTTTTCTGTCTCATGAGGGTGATTCCCTGCTTGAAGTGCCTCATTAGCCTCCCCTCATCTTTCTCTGGAATCTCAACAAGAGACCAGCCACCACTCTCAGCTGGGAGAGTCATGGCTGAACGCACAACGTCCAGATAGCACTCTTGAAAACTCTTAAGACTGACTTGAAGAAACTGCTATTTGTCACATCACGTCAGTGACACACTTCCGCACGCCAGTGACACTTCGCCACGTCAGTGACACACTTTCCCACGCCAGTGACACTTTGCCACGTCAATGACACTTCGCCACGTCAGCGATACACTTCCCCACATCAATGACACTTCCCCACATCAGTGACACTTCGCCACGTCAGTGACACACTTCCCCACATCAGTGGCACTTCGCCACGTCAGTGACACTTCCCCACGTCACTGACATTTCGTCACGTCAGTGACATTTTGCCACGTCAGTGACACACTTCCCCACGTCAGTGACACTTCTCCACGTCAGTAACACTATTCCAGCAGCACTCATTAGCAAAGGGCTAATACACAGAGTGGCGTGTATCTCTCAGTATATAAACCAGAGGCATGTGTATTTTTCAGAGTATACACTCATATATGTCAGAAACCTAGCTGACACCTTCGTCAGCAACCTTGCTGACAATCGCCCGTCAGCAGCCTTGCTGACACACTCAGGCCCTGATCCATCGGAAAGACTGGTCAAGGACTGGTCCGCGGGGGCGATGACCCCCGAAACACCTTCCAGGTAGACTCCAGGTAGGTGTGTAACTCAAGTGTATATACCTGAGAGATGTGCATCAGTGTATATACCAGGGAATTGTGTATCTATCGCTGTATATATAGAAAGGTGTGTATTTCTCAGTGTATATACTGAGAGACGGGTGTACCTCTTAGTATATATATGTTCTCGATGTATATAGTCAGATGTGCATCCCGCTGTTTATATACACAGATGTATATGAGCGTATAAACCTAGAAATGCATGTCGTGTAATACAGTACGTTGTATTATCAACACTACCTGCCCTTGCAGCCTTGCTGACACTCGCTCCCGTCAGCAACCTTGCTGACACTCGTTCCCGTCAGCAACCTTGCTGACACTCACACCGCCACACCTGAAGCAGCAGGAGTCACTAGTCTGCTTCCTGAAGCCTCCTCTGTTCCTCTTACTTTCCTCTCTCCATTTTTAATATCAAATGTACCTCCTCCCCTTCACTTCCTCCTCCTCTTTATCCTTCCTCCTACGTCCTCTTCTCCTCCTTACCATCCTTCTTCTTGGCCAGGAAGCTTCTTCGTCGTTACCCTACATAACAATACACACTCGCCCGTCCCGCGTAGGTCCCTCTCAAATCCAACCTACCCAACATTTTCTACCTGAGAAATGGTCTGGTGATACCGACAAGATTTGGAGAAAGACACTTATGTACAGTTCAGGACATTTATTATAGGAAACGTTTCGCCACGAAATTGTAACGACACGAGTGCAAACAAACCACTATTCGGGTGGGGACTGAACTCGCGGCAAGCGAGTAGTAAAACTCCAGGCTAGTAAGCCACTGGACCGTGGTTTACTCCCTTCTTAGTTACTCTATTAGGACTGAAGAAGTCACTCGTGGCGAAACGTTTCTTTTAATAAATGTCCTGAACTGTAAACATAAGAACATAAGAACATAAGAACGAAGGAACACTGCAGAAGGCCTACTGGCCCATGCGAGGCAGGTCCAAGTCCCTACCGGCTTAAGCCAATGCACCCAACCTAGTCAGGTCAGGTCACATTGACTTAAGGGAGGAACACGGCAACCGACCTGTTAGCACAAGCTATCAGGTCTAACTCACACCCACCCACATCTACTCATGTATTTATCCAACCTATTTTTAAAGCTACACAACGTTCTGGCCTCTATAACGGTACTTGGGAGTTTGTTCCACTCATCCACAACTCTATTACCAAACCAGTACTTTCCTATATCCCTCCTGAATCTGAATTTTTCCAACTTAAAACCATTGCTGCGAGTCCTGTCTAGGCTAGATATTTTCAGCACACTATTTACATCCCCTTTATTTATTCCTGTCTTCCACTTATAAACCTCAATCATATCCCCCCTGATTCTACGTCTTTCTAGAGAGTGCAGTTTCAGGGCCCTTAGTCTATCCTCATAGGGAAGGTTTCTGATACATGGGATCATCTTTGTCATCCTCCTTTGTACATTTTCCAGAGAATTTATATCCATTCTGTAATACGGTGACCAAAACTGTGCAGCATAATCTAAATGAGGCCTAACCAAGGATGTATAGAGTTGAAGAACAACCTGAGGACTCCTATTATTTATGATTCTTGATATGAAGCCAAGGATTCTATTAGCTTTATTGCGAACACTTATGCACTGTTGTCTTGGTTTCAGATTACTGCTAACCAGAACTCCTAAATCTTTTTCGCAATCCGTAATATTAAGATCTACATTATTTAGTTTATATGTGGCATGGTTATTGTCCTGTCCAACATTTAGAACTTTGCATTTGTCTATATTAAACTGCATCTGCCACTTCTCCGACCACTGCATCAGTCTATTCAAATCTTCCTGGAGTGCTCGAATGTCCTCATCAGAATGAATTCGACGGCCTATTTTGGTGTCATCGGCAAACTTGCCGATGTCGCTCTTTATGCCCTCATCTATGTCGTTTATGTAGATTGTGAACAGCAGGGGGCCCAACACTGACCCCTGTGGAACACCGCTCGTGACGCTTCCCCACTCTGATTTCTCCCCATTTATGCAAACTCTCTGCTGCCTATTTGTCAACCATGCCTCTATCCAGGAAAAAATTTCTCCTCCTATTCCATGTGCTTTAATTTTCCTCAATAGTCTCTGATGTGGGACCCTGTCAAAAGCCTTACTGAAGTCCATATACACAATATCATATTCATTACCATGATCTACCTCCTCAAATACCTTAGTGAAAAAAGTTAATAAATTCGTAAGGCAGGAACGCCCCTTTGTAAAACCATGCTGAGATTCGTTGATTAATTTATGCTTTTCAAGGTGGCTACGAACTGCCTCGGCAATTATTGATTCCATAAATTTTCCCACTATGGAGGTTAGGCTTATTGGTCTATAGTTCGAAGCTAAGGACCTGTCACCTGTTTTGAAAATAGGTATCACATTTGCCATTTTCCACTTATCTGGCACCATGCCAGTTTGTAGTGATATGTTGAAAAGATTAGCCAAAGGTGTGCTAAGCTCCTCTTTACATTCCTTTAGAACCCTTGCATACAGTTCATCAGGGCCTGGGGATTTGTTAGGTTTTAATTTATCTATTTGCCTAAGGACCATGTCACTTGTGACCCTAATCGTGCACAGTTTATTATCGTCCTGTTCTACATAATTTATCATTACTGGAATATCGCTGGTATCCTCCTGTGTAAAAACTGAGAGGAAGTATGTGTTAAAAATTCTACACATTTCCTTATCACTGTCAGTGAGCTGACCCGAGGAACTTTTGAGTGGGCCTATCTTGTCCCTGATCTTACTTCTGTATACCTGAAAGAATCCTTTTGGGTTAGTCTTCGATTCTCTTGCAACTTTAACCTCATAATCTCTTTTTGCTTTTCTAATTCCCTTTTTTATTTCTCTCTTTAACTGAATATATCGATTTCTTAATTGCCCCTCTCCTCTTTTGATTTGCCTATATATGCCTCTCTTTTGACCAATCAGATATTTTAATCTATTGTTCATCCATTTAGGATCATTTTTGTTTGATCTGATTTCCCTATTTGGAACATAATTTGACTGAGCAGCTAGAACTATGCCCTGGAAAGCATCATATCGGCAACCATCCCCACCTACCTGACCCCTAGTCAGGTCATTCCAGTTCAGCCCACCTAAGTAATTTTTCAGTCCTATGAAATCAGCCAAGCGAAAGTCAGGGACGGAGACTTGATTGCCATTATTAGGGGAATTCCATGATATGTTAAAACTGAGTGATTTGTGATCACTCTCCCCAAGCTCATCATTAACCTCAAGATTATTAATTAGTGTTTCCCTACTGGCAAGAACCAAGTCAAGGAGGTTATTTCCCCTAGTTGGCTCTGTCACAAACTGTTTTAAAAAACAATCCTGGATCGTATCAAGAAAGTCACCCGACTCTAAATTTCCTGTCAAATTGCTCCAGTCAATCTGTCTATAGTTGAAATCTCCCATTAGCACAACATTTTCGTATGTAGATGCCTTACGAATTTCGTCCCATAGAAGTTTACTGCACTCCCTATCAAGATTTGGGGCCCTGTAAATCACACCCAAAATTAGTTTTTCTCGGCCCTCGAGAAGCTGTAACCAAACAGATTCAGTGGCTGACGCTTCTAATTTAATATCTTGTCTAACACAACAATTTAAATTGTCTCTGACATACATCGCTACTCCACCACCTTTCCTGTTGACCCTGTCAGTGTGGAATAATTTATAGCCTTGTATGTGACATTCAGAGGGCATCTCTCTATCTTTCAGATTGAGCCAGGTCTCTGTTATAGCAATAATATCTATGTTTCCTGCACTTGCAATTAATCTTAGCTCATCTATCTTATTTCTAACACTCCTGCTATTAGTATAGTAAACCTTAAGGGAGCTAGTCCCTTGCTGCCCTCTGCTGTCCCCCTTTGTTTGCTGACCTGTTCTATTGTCTTTATTTATAACTTCATGCTGAATGCCTTTTATACATTTAATGTTTCCAACCCTAGTGTTGCAACCTGCTTGTTTCCCACACACACCCATACCTCTATCTTCCATCAGTTTAAAATCATAGGCATTTCACCAATGGCCTTCTCAATCGAGTCTGCAAGTGCTACCACCCCTGCCCCAGAGAGATGAACCCCATCCCTTGCATACATATCATGTTTGCCATAAAAGTTGTTCCAGTTGTCAATGAATGGGATTGCAAGCTCCTTGCAGTATCTGTCTAGCCAGCAATTTACACCAATTGCCCTAGACAACCATTCATTTCCTACTCCCCTTCTAGGCAAGATGCTACATATGATTGGGATCCCTCCCTTAGACTTAATGAAATCTATAGCTGACCTGTACTTATCTAGCAGCTCTTCTCTCCTACCCTTCCCAATATCATTTCCACCAGCACTGAGACAGATAATGGGCTTGTTCCCATTACCTGACATGATATTATCCAGTCTGTTGACAATGTCCCCAACACCAGCTCCAGGGAAGCACACTCTATCTCTCATCTTCTTATTCCTATTACAAAAAGCACGGTCAACATATCTTACCTGAGAGTCACCAACCACAAGAATGCGCTTACCTTCATTAGCAGGGGCAGTAGTACCCTTACCTTCACTGGCCACTGAAGTACATTCATCCTGGAGAACAGAGAAGAGATTTCCTACCTTCAGATCTTCACTCTTAACTTTCCTTACTCTGATGCGCCTCCCATTACTGTGAACAACTCGCCACTTGTAGCAGGTGCTGGGCTGCACCTCACTGCTGGTAGCCGTTGCTACCTCCCCACCTACAGCCTCCTCACAGTGAGAGACAGACTGCACCTCACTGCTAGAAGCCTCATTCCCCACATCTCCAACCACCTCACACTCTCTCCCAGGCCCATTGAGGTGGACCTTCAGCCTCCTAATCTCCTCCTGGAGAAGCAAGACCTCCTCCTTCAACTCTCCAACCTCAGTTTTTAAAACACTGCAGAAGCAAGCCATGCTTTGTAACCGTCCACGCTAATCCCCAAAGCAGCTCAGGGTCTGTGACCTCACGTGACGACTGACCACTGACATTCTGCACCTGACTCTCCACACTCTACATACTTAAGTATTTTTTTACCCAGGTAGATCTGTTTGTAACTTGATAAAGTCCGCCGTGTGGACGAAAGGCAGTCAATAAAGCATCGCATTATACTGTATTTGTGTTTATTTTTCCACAAAGGCGATATAAATAAAATACTGAGGATGTAGATTCAAATAAGAACCAGAAATGCCGGTTTTAAATTAGATAAATTTATATTTAGCAAGGACGTACGCAAGTACTGCTTTTCGGAGTTGTCGACGTGTGGAACAAGCTACCGAGTAGGGTAATAGAGAATGCAGGTAAGTGGTTCAGAGAACCGACAAGTTGATAAATATAGACACATGTGCAACACCTGGGTATCTTTAATGAGGAAACGTTTCGCCACACAGTGGTTTCATCAGTCCTATGCACGTGTCTAATTTATCTACATTTCTGTCAGGCACTACAACATCTTGGGATCTTGAGATTTTAACTTTAGACAAACTGAGTGGAGCAATTTGAGAGGAAATTTAGAGTCAAGCGACTTTCTTGATACGATTCAGGATTTTTTAAAACAGTTTGTGACAGAACCATTTAGAGGAAATAACCTGCTTGACTTGGTTTTGCCAGCAGGGAATCGCTAATTAATAATCTTGAGGTTAATGATGAGCTTGGGAAGTGATCACAAATCACTCAGTTTTAATATATCATGGAATTACCCTAATAATGGCACTCAAGTCTCTGTCCCTGACTTCCGCTTGGCTGATTTCATAGGACTGAGAAATTACCTGGGTGGGCTGAACTGGAATGACCTAACTATGGGTCAGGTAGGTGGTGATGGTTGCCGATATGACTTTTCCAGGGCATAGTTCTAGCTGCTCAGATAACTTATGTTCCAAACAGGGAAATAAAATCAAACAAAAATGATTTTAAGTGGATAAATAATAGATTAAAACATCTCACTGGTCAAAAGAAAGGCATATATAGGCGAATCAAAAGAGGAGAGAGGTAGCTAAGAAATCAATATATTTAGTTAAATAAAAAAGGGAATAAGAAAAGGAAGGAAATTATGAGGTTAAAGTCGCAAGAGAATCAAAGACTAACCCAAAAGGATTCTGTCAGGTATGCAATTAGGGACAAGATAGCCTCACTCAAAAGTTACTCGGGTCAGCTCACCGACAATGACAAGAATTTTTAACACTTCCTTTCAGGTTTTACACAGGAAGATATTAGCGATATTCCAGACATAATAAATTATGTAGAACAGGACGATAATAAACTATGCACGATTAGGGTCACAAGCGACATGGTCCTTAGACAAATAGATAAAACCTAACAAATCCCCAGGCCCTGATAAACTGTACGCAAGGGTTCCAAAGGAATGTAAAGAGGAGCTTAGCAAACCACTGGCTAATCTTTTCAACATATCACTACAAACTGGCATAGTGCCAGATAAGTGGAAAATGGCAAATATGATACCTATTTTCAAAGCAGGTGACAGGTCCTTAGCTTCGAACTATAGACCAATAAGCCTAACCTCCATAGTGGGAAAATTTATGGAATCAATAATTGCCGAGGCAATTCGTAGCCATCTTGAAAGGCATAAACTGATTAATGAATCTCAGCACGGTTTTACACAAGGACTTCCTGCCTTACGAATTTATTAACTTTTTTCACTAAGCTATTTAAGGAGGCAGATCATAGTAATGAATGACATTGTGTATATGGACTTCAGTAAGGCTTTCGACAGAAACTATCGAGGCAAATTAAGGAACACGGAATAGAATTGTTGTCCTGGATAGAGGCGTGGCTGACAGATAGGCAGCAGAAAGTTTGCATAAATGGGAAGAAATCAGAGTGGGGAAGGGTCACGTGTGGTGTTCCACAGTGGTCAGTGTTGGGCCCCTTGTTCACAATCTACAAAACGACATAGATGAGGGAATAAATAGCGACATAAGCAAGTTTGCCGATGACACCAAAATAGGCCGTCGAATTCATTCTGACGAGGACATTAAGGCACTCCAGGAAGATTGGAATAGACTGATGCAATGATCGGAGAAGTGGCAGATGCAGTTTAATATAGACAAATGCAAAGTTCTAAACATTGGACAGGAAAATAACCATGCCACATATAAACTAAATAATGTAGATCTAATATTACTGACTGCGAAAAGGATTTCGGAGTTCTGGTTAGCAGTAATCTGAAACCAAGACAAAAAGTATACACGGAGTATACCTGGAGAAGGTTTCGGGGGTCAACGCCCCAGCGGCCCGGTCTGTGACTAGTGCATAAGTATTCGTAACAAAGCGAACAGATCCCTTGGCTTCATATCAAGAAGCATAAATAATAGGAGTCCTCAGGTTGTTCAACTCTATATATCCTTGGTTAGACCTTATTTAGATTATGCTGTACAGTTCTGGTCACCGTATTATAGAATGGATATAAATGTTCTGGAAAACGTACAAAGGAGGATGACAAAGTTGATCCTATGTATCAGAAATCTTCCCAATGAGGATAGACTGAGGACCTTGAATCTGCACTCTCTAGAAA
The DNA here is from genome assembly GCF_038502225.1 of Cherax quadricarinatus. Lineage (NCBI taxonomy): Eukaryota > Metazoa > Arthropoda > Malacostraca > Decapoda > Parastacidae > Cherax > Cherax quadricarinatus. The sequence continues at coordinate 35,943,851 of NC_091322.1, read as the reverse complement.
GGTGTAGAATTAGGGGGAGATATGATTGAAGTGTATAAATGGAAAACAGGAATAAATAAAGGGAATGTAAATAGTGTGCTAAAAATATGTAGCCAAGACAGGACTCGCAGCAATGGTTTGAAGTTGGAAGAATTCAGATTCAGGAAGGTTTGGTAACAGAGTTGTGGATGAGTGGAACTCCCGAGTACAGTCACAGAAGTTAAAACGTTGTGTAGTTTTAAAAATAGGTTAGATAAACACATGAGTGGGTGTGGGTGGGTGTGAGTTGGATCTGACTAGCTTGTTCTAATAAACCATACCCCGGCCGGGATTGAACCCGCGGTCAGAGAGTCTCAAAACTCCAGCCCGTCGCGTTAGCCACTAGATCAGCTAGCCACAATAAGATTCATCCAACTAGGTATATTTCTACACCATAGGAAGGTTAGCACTGTGACCACAAATGCAAGTTTTTACAGACGAATCTCCAGCTAGCGTGGCCGTGACGAACTCTAGCTCAAGTCCCTTCACTGCCGTCAACATGACTCACGAAATCGTAATGACACGATTGCAAACAAACCGTACCCCGGCCGGGATTGAACCCGCGGTCAGAGAGTCTCAAATCTCCAGCCCGTCGCGTTAGCCACTAGACCAGCTAGCCACAATAAGATTCGTCCAACTAGGTATAACCTTCCTATGGTGTAGAAATATACCTAGTTGGACGAATCTTATTGTGGCTAGCTGGTCTAGTGGCTAACGCGACGGGCTGGAGTTTTGAGACTCTCTGACCGCGGGTTCAATCCCGGCCGGGGTATGGTTTGTTTGCAATCGTGTCATTACGATTTCGTGAGTCTTGTTCTAATAGGTCTGATGTCGCGCTCCTTCCTTAAGGGGATGTGACCTGACCTAACTAGGTTGGGTTATTGGCTTAAGCAGGGAGGCGACATGGAAATGCCTCGCATGGGCCAGAAGGCCTGATGCAGTGTTCCTTCTTTCTTATGTTCTTAAGTGTGTGGAAGGGGCATCAGCAGCAGGTGTGTGTGAAGACAGGGTCATCAGCAGCAGGTGTGTGGGAAGACAGGGGTAGTAGCAGCAGGTGTGCGGCAACTCACAACACTTCGTTAAGCGTGCTTCAAGGCCCAGACAATTATGGCCACTTCACCTGACACAGCGATAGTTAAGACTAGTTCAACTATACATAAGAATACTTCAAGTATATATAAAACTAACTCAAGTATAGCATTAAGAGCAGTTATAATGATAGAAGTGCAATTACAAGTAACTTACAAGTTAAAACACAAGACTGGTAAGTATGTGGATATGCGGGTGTAGGAACCCAGTGGATAGATGGATTGGGAAGTACCATATAAGATGGATAGATGGACTGGGCATTACCACATAAGATGGATAGTTGGATGGGACACTGGGACAGATGGGAGAATAATGTCTGTTAAAGGTCCCAGGGAGCACCGCCCCCCAAGCCACATCCAAGATTATGCCTTTTGAAATTTAAACACAAGAATGAGAATTATAACGAAACTCACAAGAAAGAACATCTTACCTGTCATCTTACCTGTTCCTAAGACAGTAAGATTTACCTGTCATCTTACCTGTTCCTAAGACAGTAAGATTTACCTGTCATCTTACCTGTTCCTAAGACAGTAAGATTTACCTGTCATCTTACCTGTTCCTAAGACAGTAAGATTTACCTGTCATCTTACCTGTTCCTAAGACAGTAAGATTTACCTGTCATCTTACCTGTTCCTAAGACAGTAAGATTTACCTGTCAACTTACCTGCTCACGAGACAGTAAGAATTACCTGCCATCTTACCTATTCCTGAGACATATTTACCTGTCATTCAACCTGTTCACGAGACAGTAAGATTTACCTGTCACCTTACCTGTTGATAAGACAGTAAGATTTACCTGTCATGAGTCACTAATATTTGCATATGGGTTGATTACTAGTCAAAGAATTAACTGGACCGGTTCAATGGAGCCGTTGGTCCTGTAGTGAACCGGATACCTAGAGGGTGGTGTCTACTACCCTGCCACAGAGGGTGGTGTCTACTACCCTGCCACAGAGGGTGGTGTCTACTACCCTGCCACAGAGGGTGGTGTCTACTACCCTGCCACAGAGGGTGGTGTCTACTACCCTGCCACAGAGGGTGGTGTCTACTACCCTGCCACAGAGGGTGGTGTCTACTACCCTGCCACAGAGGGTGGTGTCTACTACCCTGCCACAGAGGGTGGTGTCTACTACCCTGCCACAGAGGGTGGTGTCTACTACCCTGCCACAGAGGGTGGTCTCTACTACCCTTCCACAGAGGGTGGTCTCTACTACCCTTCCACAGAGGGTGGTCTCTACTACCCTTCCACAGAGGGTGGTGTCTACTACCCTGCCACAGAGGGTGGTGTCTACTACCCTGCCACATAGGGTGATGTCTACTACCCTTTCACAGAGGGTGGTGTCTACTACCCTGTCACATAGGGTAGTGTCTACCATTCTGCCAGGGAGGGTGGTGTCTACTACCCTGCCACAGAGGGTGGTGTCTACTATCCTGCCACAGAGGGTGGTGTCTACTATCTTGCCATAGGGGTGGTGTCTACTATCCTGCCATAGGGGTGGTGTGTACTACCCTGCTAGAGAGGATGGTGTGTACTACCCTGCCACAGAGAGAGGTGTCTACTACCATGCCACAGAGGGTGGCGTCTACTACCCTGCCCAAGGTGTTGTCTACTACCCTGCCACAGAGGGTAGTGTCTACTACCGTGCCACAGAGGGTGGTGTCAACTACCCTGCCAAAGATGGTGTCTACTACCCTACCAAAGAAGGTGTCTACTACCCTGCCACAGAGGGTGGTGTCTATCCTGCCACAGAGGGTGGTGTCTACTATCTTGCCATAGGGGGTGGTGTCTACTATCCTGCCATAGGGGGTGGTGTGTACTACCCTGCCACAGAGGGTGGTGTGTACTACCCTGCCACAGAGGGTGGTGTCTACTACCCTGGCAGAGAGAGTGGTTTCTGCTACCCTGCCAAAGGTGTCTACTACCTTGCCACAGAGGGTGGTGTCTACTACCCTGCCACAGAGGGTGGTGTCTACTACCCTGCCACAGAGGGTGGTGTCTACTACCCTGCCACAGAGGGTGGTGTCTACTACCCTGCCACAGAGGGTGGTGTCTACCATTCTGCCAGGGAGGGTGGTGTCTACTACCCTGCCACAGAGGGTGGTGTCTACTATCCTGCCACAGAGGGTGGTGTCTACTATCTTGCCATAGGGGGTGGTGTCTACTATCCTGCCATAGGGGGTGGTGTGTACTACCCTGCTACAGAGGATAGTGTGTACTACCCTGCCACAGAGGGTGGCGTCTACTACCCTGGCAGAGAGAGTGGTTTCTGCTACCCTGCCAAAGGTGTCTACTACCTTGCCACAGAGGGTGGTGTCTACTACCCTGCCACAGAGGGTGGTGTCTACTACCCTGCCACACGGGTGACTGAGTCGTTAACTCCCTTCATGGGCAGTAACAGTCTGGTTGATCAGGCCCTGATCCACCGCGAGACCTGGTCACGGACCGGGCCGCAGGGGCGTTGACCCCTGAAACGTCTTCCAGGCATACTCCAGGTATGGGTAAGGCAGTGGCAGCAACCACTTGTGAAAGTGGTGGTACTCAGTGGTCAGAGTGGCTAGGTCAGGTTACCGTAACACAGTAATGAGTAGCAAGCAGAGTTTTGGTGCCTCACTCAAGATAGTGAAGGAGGGAGGAAGGGGGGAGTAGGTGAAGGTAGGCAGGTGAGGGAATAATAACAGGTAAGTGACAGTAATTACTATTGACCTCTTAATGACCTGGTCAAAAAGCATCTCTCTCTCTTTTGTAATTGCTCTCCCTTCTTCAGCAATTTACGTAAGTGCTTATAGGGTACAATGTGTCATTAAAGTATCACACACACACACACACACACACACACACACACACATATATATATATATATATATATATATATATATATATATATATATATATATATATATATATATATATATATATATATATGTCGTGCCTAATAGGTAAAACTGGTCAATTAGCAGGAAGTCATTTAAAATTAAGTCCTTTCTAAAAATTTTCTCTTATACGTTTAAAGAAATATTTTTTTCATTAATGTTAATGTAAAAATTATAGTTTTGCACCAAAAGAATCTCAGAAAACTTACCTAACCTTATTATAACAAGTGCAATTTATTTTAGCCAAATCCAACTAAATATATTTTAGATACGCTTACAATAATTTAATAATAAATAGAATGAAATGTATTTTTCTCGTTAGGTTCAAAATGATTTTTGAGAAATTATTGCATACACAAATTTTCGCTTGTCTTATATGGCAAGATGAACGATGCTATTTAAGCCAAGATCGCAAGTTTTACATATTCGGCACGACATTATATATATATATATATATATATATATATATATATATATATATATATATATATATATATATATATATATATATATATAATTATATATATATATATATATATAATATATATATATATATATATATATATAATATATATATATATATATATATAATATATATATATATATATATATATATATATATATATATATATATATATATATATATATATATATATATATATAATTGAGTCCCTTCTTAATTAACAAATAACTACCATTTAACTCCACTCCAAAACCAATTAGAGGTACTTACAGCCAGTATATAAGTGTTTACAACTTACAGAACGAACATCATTAAATATGGGTGGATAAGTACAAGACGATTATTATTATTACAATTATTATTTTCAACGTAACTGCCGTCTGCCACCGAGGCAGGGTGACCCAAAAAGAAAACTAAAAGTTTTTCTTCTTTTTACATTTAGTAATTTATACATGAGAAGGGGTTGCTAGCCCATTGCTCCCAGCATTATTATTATTATTATTTATTTGAAGCGCTAAACTTGCGTGGGGTCATTCAATGTAAGTAGTGGGAAACTCAACCTTGTGTCTGCCAATTACGAGACAGACACTGTGCAGTCGAGGAAGATGTACGAGAGTTATAAGAAAAATGACAGAGCAAGTGATGGGTGCGTCACAGTACAAGATTACAGACTTACCTGGGCACTAGTATGTAATCACAGCACATGAATACAGACTTACCTGGGCACTAGTATGTAGTCACATGAATATAGACTTACCTGGGTACTCGTATGTAGTCAAAATAGAGTCTGGACACAGGCTCTGGCTGGTGGGCACGCCTCTGTCGTGCTGGACTGGGTATTAGCCCACAACCGCACGTCACTGGCTCCTCGTGCAGTTGATGTCTGCCGTACATCTCTACTGCACGCGTCCACACGCTTCTCGTATTTCAATACCTTTCATTCACATTGTGTCACCATTTTCTCAGATTTTCGGTACACTCTGAAATTCTTAGCCTTACACATCAGTTCTTAGCCTGAAGTTTACATATTTGAAATTGGAAAAAATAAATTATTTAAAAGAGAACATCCTTATACAAGAAAAAAGAATATACTCATGGAGACAAACATATTAATAAAATAAACACAAATGCAGGATAATGTGATCCTTTATTGACTAGGTTTTGCCCACACAGTAGGCTTTGTCAGGTCACAAAGGGATCCTCTTGCGACCTGATAAAGCCTACTGTGTGGGCGAAATGTAGTCAATGAAGGATCGCATTATACGGCATTTACGTTTATTTTTCCATCAAGTCGGCATTTAATAGGACTTATCTCCATCCACTGGTCATGTTACGAGACTGCTTTCTCTGGAGCAATATCCAGGGAAGGTATTACAATATTAATGGTAGACAAGATCGACAACAGTGCAACACTTGGGTGTCTATTTCCGCAACGTTTCGCCTGCTCAGCAGGCATCAAGCACAGAAGACTGAAGATGTTTATTATGCAGGCGAAACATCTCGGAAATAACTATGCTTCAGACTCCCTCTTGTGCACTGAGCTACTGAGCAACACAAATGAGGCAGTCGAAGCTTTGACGGCCGAAATGGAAAATCAGAAGCTAGTTATTGTTGTGGTTGTATATAAACCACCAAATACAACTGCCCGGCAGTTCAAGCACCAGCTATCAGAGACCCAGCATTGTGTTGAAAACCTGCGAAACCCGGTCCTAAATGTTTTGTTTCCGGGCGAGTCCAACGTGAGACATCTCAAATGGAAAAAACGTAGCAAAGACTGTAAAGAGTCCCTGGAGCTTGTTTGGAAGTACAATCTCGTACAACAGAATTATTAAACCTCTGCAATAAATACGCCTCAAGCCAGCAGACTGCAGAACCTACCAGGCTTGTAAACACTCTAGGCAAAATATTTACGACCAATGAGGGCCTGGTGTAGAACATAAGACTGCAATCTTAGACCACAACATAATAGAGGTCAAGACCTGCGTGCACAATGACCTGAGACAAAGAAACATGATCAATCATGAGGGCAAATTCAACAGATTTGACTTCAACAGGACCATCAACTGGAACCAAATGATTCGTGACTTTAATGACATACGGTGGGAATACAGTATGACCACAGTGGATCTAAACCACTTCCTCGGGAGGATGAGTTCACTGACACTCCAAGTATGTTCCAGACAAATGCGGTAGACAGCAAGCCCATCCATTCTAACTCCATAGACAGCAAAAACTGCTGAAAGCACTAACTCAGGCTTTTAATATTCTATGAAGAAGGAACCTGGACACAGGTGTTATCCAACTGATTTTTGTTACACTTCACAAAGATGGCAGTAACGCGAACGTGAAAAAACTATACACCAATAGTGCTGACTTTACATATTATAAAAAATCTTTGAAAGAGCCCTAAGAAGCAAGACTGTCCATCGCATATGGAATCGCAACAAGTGCGCAATCCAGGGCAGCATGAGTTTAAAGTAGGCCACTCCTGCCTTTCACAACTGCTAGATCATTACGACATGGTCTTGGATGCACTAGAAGACAAGTTAAATGCTGATACACTGATTTTCCAAAAGCCTTTGACAAGTGCGACTATGGAGTGATAGCGCATAAAATGAATGAAAAATAATAAGTGGAAAAATGGGCAGATGGATATTTAACTCTTTAACAAATATAACCCAGAGAGTAATATTGAAGAGAGTGAGATCAGATACTGCGACAGTGAAAAGTTCTGTACCTCAAGGCACAGCACTCCCCCGCATCTATTTCTCATTCTTATATCTGACATAGACAAGGACATAAATCATAGCACTGTAACATCCTTTGCTGATGACACTAGGATCTCTATGAGAGCGGCGTCCGTCGAAGGACGTAAATCTTTAAAAGGATATAAAGCAAGTGTATCGTATTTCAGCGAATTGTTTACTGATTTCTGGCATTAATATTGTAGAGAAGTTTATTGTGGAGTTCATTGTGGTGTATTGCAGAGAAGTATATTGTAGTGTATTGTATATTGTATATTGTAGTGCATTGTGGTGTACTGTATTGAATAGAAGTGTAGTGTATTGGTGCATTGTACTGTGAAGTACGTTGTGATGTAATATATTTTAGAGAAGTCTATTGTCGTGTGCTGTGGTATACTGAATTGTGGTATAAACCTTGGTAATAAATACCGACAAGTTGGTTTAGAAAGACACGTAAGCAAACACTATAACATATTTATTAGAAAACGTTTCGGTCCTGGGACCTTGATCACTTCTAACATCAGAAGTTATGTTAGAAGTGATCAAGGTCCCAGGACCGAAACGTTTTCTAATAAATATGTTATAGTGTTTGCTTACGTGTCTTTCTAAACCATACTGAATCGTATTGCACAGTTTGTTTTATTGCAATGCAGTGTTTTGTACGTACTGTATGTTGATAAAGAGGGCAGCTACAAACACCCCGAGTGTACACCAGTCAGAAGCACAAGCGTAACACGCAACGCCCACTCTAGTGAAAAAGGTTTGCGTTATGCCCTCAGACTGCGACATTATACAAGTACTTATCGTCATACAATAAGGCTGCGTCAAACAAGCCCTGTAAAACTGCGTCATAGACTCACTTCGCTACACCGTAAAGCTGCGTCACATACGCTTTGCTTCATACAAGAAGGCTGAGTCACACATAAGCCTTGCGTCACGCAGTAAGGGTGAGTCATATACAGTGCGTGACGTAGTTAAGTCTGAATGGGATCTGAAGCCAGACACAGATATGCACGAATTATTGACAAAGGGATTGAAGCCAAACTTTTGTGGGTTCCTCCCACACAGATCCCGGGAACGTGATGCAGTTAATGCCGGCACTAAATCTGTGTTGAGAATAACGACACTTATATACAGGCTACGAAATTTATTACAGGAAACGTTTCGCCGCTAGTCGTTTGATCAATCCCGGTCATCAGGACTGATGAAGCTACTCGTGGCGAAACGTTTAACTAAAGTCCTGAAGCGTATCTAAGTGTTGACATCCGAAGTTTATCACCTTACCATTTACATTCAGGTATTACCGAATATAATTTTGAGCTGTCAAACACAGGTTTACAAACCCAGAAAAATAAGAGTGGAAGTACGGCGGCAGGAAGTAAGAGAGATCGATGGTGGGTCAATACTTTAACATGTCTGTGGTAAGTTTCCAGGCTGCTACTCTCCCAGCCCCGGACCCTGGTCGGAATTCGTTAATGCCTTGGGCCACCAGGCTGTTACTACCAGCGACTCGCAGGCCTACACAGCAACCACATGTTTATGAAATAGGTTCGGTTAAGCATTGACTGTTAATATGACAGTTCTCGATCAACTGGGTTATGATGCCTACACTAGACTACGTACTGATAGGACAAATAGCCTGACTCATCAGGCCAGCAACCAGAAATCTGGCGTTAGACCAAGCTGACGGTGGGGAGACCCCAACCCCCTGAAACCTTCAACAGGTAGGCAAAAAGTTGGCTATAATTACCTCTAGCAATTAAGCTTTTATGGAATTCTTAATCATTTGAAGTGCAGTGTGTGGGCAGATGGGACCACATTCTAGATTACAATCATTTAGTAGTCCAATGAGACCCAGGAGATGGAACTCGCTGGTTTGTTAATGTATGAAATCTTGAAACTGTCTCTACCCTGCATCAGTTAAATAAATTAACTGCTAAATGATGACAGAGTAAGCAATGCATCAGTTAAATAAATTAACTGCTAAATGATGACAGAGTAAGCAATGAAACGACTCCACTCTGTAATATTCAAATATATAACTCTCAATAAAATGATGACTGATGAAGACCTCTTTCTCCTTCGTGACCCTTGCAGTCCTCTGATCTCTACCACATTTACTCTGAATCATGTACTTATTTCGTGTCTTCATCCAGGTCTTTCCACTTTTTCACAACCCTTAAATAAGCTTCCATCAATATCCACTTGTACCAACCTGTGTCATGTCAGTCTCTCCTTGTATATTCTGGTCAATAGCACTGAGTATCTCGTACGTACTAATTCCATCTCCCTAACATAAACATCTCAAGCAGAATGTGATTATTTGATTTAGTCAGAGAAGGTTTGCGTCGCATAGCAAACATAAATCGGTAGGAATTGCATAATACACAAAAATTACGTAAGATCATTTCTGCCTCACTGGCCACCCGCCTCAGATGTCCTATAAATAACCTTCGATGAGTTTTGAACATTTTCATACTCCATCAGCCTCGCTCTTGGTCAGGCTTATCTGCTTAACCAGGCTGTTGCTGCTAGTGGCCCACTAGCCCACATATCCACCATAACCTATATATGTGCTTCATAAAACCCACTTATGGATGAAACATTGTACCAATAAAAATTTCAATCTGGTGTCTATTTACCAAGATCAAAACCTTTCACATGGTGCAAAATGCCAACATGATGCTTTTATGGAAAAATATGACCTATACAACCCAAGAGGATATGAATGTAAAACAAGATCTTGCTTGACACAAATATAAGATCATTAACACAAAATTAACGAGACTTTAGAAGAAAACCAAAACACATGGTTTACAAGTATTTTGTAAAGGCACTGGATAACCATGACCATGGAGTGATAGCCCATAAAATGAAATCAACAAGTATGTCAAGAAAAATAGGGAAATGGATGCTCAGGTTTCTAAAAAAAAAAAAAAAGTGGCAGTAAACAAAGTCAAATTTTTATATAGAGTTGAGTACCTCAAGGCAGGGTCCTGGCACCTTTCACCATTTGTCATCCTAACAACAGACAAAAAAGTGCAATGGATTAGCTTCGTGGCGATACGAAAAAAAAATGAACAAAGAGATATAATACCGTGACTGGAATATACAAATAACCCGCACGGAGAAGCTCAGGACGACGTCTCGGTCCTACTTGGAGCATTACCAAGGTACACTAACACACGAAGGTAAGGGAGCCAGTATATATACGAGAGGAGGACAGGGACGAGTTATTTGTGTACTGGCACCAAAATAAATTTGAAAGTCGCCTCAGTGGAGGATACTGAAAAAATTACACTCAGATACAAATAAAGTCTTAAAATGGGCAAATTAAAGCATGATGTTCAGTGGTGGCAAATTTTACTTCCTTATATATAGAAAGAATGAATAACTCAACACTAACACAGAATACAAACAGGCAGACCATCTCGAAGAACACAAGAAACAAGAATAATAATGCCTGATGATATGGCATTTATGGAACGCAATAAAGCAAATGTAGTAAAGGTTAGAAAAACAATATGGGGGCATGAGAACTTTTAAGATAAAAATAATGCCAAAGAGGGTACTACTGAAATCACTTGTGTTTTCATATTAGAATATTATTCTGTGCTCACAGCTCAGTTCATCAAGACAGAAGACATATCAGAGCTGGACATTTTTTTTTCTTTTTTTTTCGGCTTGGGTTTTGATCCCCGAACCTGGGTGATGAGAGCCACGACTCTCACCAATAAGCTATGCCACTTGGTATTCTTCCATTTTGCCTGGCTGGCTGATTAGCAGATGGAGATTCACAAAATGCACGTACCTGTGAAAGTGCCTTCACCAAATACAACTTCAACAACATGAACATCAACTGGGACCAGGTGAACCATGTCTTAAATGAAACATTTTGGGAAGATATCTTAAATAACATGGATCCAAACCAGTGCCTTGAAAGGATCAACTTCCTGGCAGCTGAAGTATGTTCAAGGCATATTCCCCTAAGAAAGAAGAGAAGTAGTAAACTGGAGAGAGAAAGATGCTCCCTTTACAGAAGACAACGAAAAATCACTGACCCCCTCGAGAACACTAGATTATCTGATACACGGAAGGAAGCGCTGACCAGAGAAGTGGAAAATATCGAACTTAAGTTAAAGGACTCATACAAGACCCAGGAGAGACAGGAGGAGCTAAAAGCGATTAGTGAAATTGAAAGAAAATCGAAATATTTCTTTTGATATGCCAAAAAACAAGGCAAATACCACATCGATTATCGGGCCTTTGCTTAGACAAGATGGGACTTACACAGATGACAACAAAGAAATGAGTGAGATATTGAAATCCCAATACGACTCGGTGTTTAGCGGGCCACTAATCAGTCTAAAGATCGACAATCCAAAACTCCATCAATGTATAATTAACAAAAAGGCACAATGCCATGACTGGAACAATACACAAGTAACCTGCACATAGGAGAGAGGGGCTTACGACGACGTTTCGTTCCGACTTGGACCTATGTGCGGGTTATTTGTGTATCCATCAATGCCAGATTTCCGACATTACCTTAACTCCAATAGATTTTGAGAAAGCCATTGACAACATGCTCATGCACTCAGCCCCAGGCCCAGACTCGTGGAACTCTGTTCATTAAGAACCCCTTTCGCATGCCCTGTGGAGGAGTTTAGACATGAGTGAAATTCCAGTCACTAAAAACAACGGATATAGACCCACTCCATAGCACTAACGTCCCACATCATAAAAATCTTTGAAAGACTGCTAAGAAGAACGATTGTAAGCTACTTGGATTCCCAAAAACTGCACAATCCAAGGTAACATGGGTTCAGAGCAGGTCGCTCCTGCCTCTCGCAACTACCAATTACTTGATCACTATGATATGGTCTTGGATACACTGGAAGAAAAACAGACTTCGGAAAAGCCTTTGACAAATGTGATCATGGCATAATAGCGCACAAAATACGTGCTAAAGGAATAAATGGTAAAGTGGGGAGATGGATCTTCAACTTTCCAACCAATCGAACACAAATAGTAGTGGTAAACAGAATTAAATCGGAAACTGCCATAGTGAAAAGCTCTGGTCCACGAGGCATAGTACTCGCCTCCATCCTGTTCCTCATCCTCATATCAGACATAGACAGAAATGTAATCTACAGCACCGTGTCATCCTTTGCAGACGATACTAGGATCTGCATGAGACTTATCTATTGAAGACACGGTTAACCTCGAAGATATAAACCAAGTTTTCCAATGGGTAACGGAAAACAATATGATGTTCAATGAAGACAAATTCCAACTACTCCGTTATGGAAAACTGGAGGAGATAATAATTAGAACAGAGTATACTACAGACTCTAATCATACAATAGAGCGGAAAAATAACATAAAGGACCTGGGAGTGGTAATATCTGAGGATCTCACTTTCAAGGATCACAACAGTGTCACGATTACAACTGCAAAGAAAATGATAGGATGGATAATGAGAACGTTCAAAACAAGAGATACCAAGCCAATGATGATCCTTTTCAAACCACTTCTCTCTAGGCTGGAATACTGCTGTACATTAACATCTCCGTTCATAGCAGGTGAAACTGCAGATCTAGAGAGTGTACAGAGAACCTTTACTGTACATGTAAGTTCCATCAAACACCTCAATTACTGGGAACGCTTGGAAGCACTTCACTTGTATTCGCTGGAACGCAGACGAGAGATATATATCATAATCTACACTTGGAAAATCCTTAAAGGAATGGTCCCGAATCTGCACACAGACATCACTCTCTACGAAAGTAAAAGACTGGGCAGACGATGCAAAATGCCCCCAATGAAAAGTAGGGGCGTCACTGGTACACTAAGAGAAAACATCATAAGTGTCCAGGGCTCAAGACTGTTCAACAGCCTCCCACCATGCATAAGAGGAATTACCAATACACTCCCTGGTTGTCTTCAAGAGGGAGCTGGACAGATACTTAAAGTCGGTGCCAGATCAGCCGGGCTGTGGTTCGTACGTTGGACTACGTGCGCCCAGCAGTAACAGACTGGTTGATCAGGCCCTGATCCACCGGGAGGCCTGGTTGTGAACCGGGCCGCGGGGGCGTTGATCCACGGAATACCCTCCAGGCAGACTCCGGATAAACCTCCACCACTCTTGGAACCGAATGACCAACAAAGTTTATCGTTTCACATAAAAAAAAGGGGGGGAAATGAACACATTAGTCAATAAAAAATTTAAATGACTTGGAACACCTCAAAATACTTGAAATGAATTCTCTGGAGCGAAGAAGAGACGTATCTGATGATATACGCCAAGAAGATACTGGATGGCCGGGCCTTAAATTTCAACACTGTCAAAACAACTTACTGGAGGGAGAGAAAAGACAGGAGGTGTAAAACAGACACAGTGGAGAGGAGGTCCAAGACCTGCTGGTATCAGAAATATTGCTGGAATAAGCGCGGAAGTTCTCAGCAGGAAACTGAATCACTACTTCCGCCAAGCAGCAGATCAACCAGGTTGTAATGATTATGTTGGCCAGAAGGTCGCCAACAGCAACAGCCTGATTTAACAGACCCTCAACAAGGACGCCTGGCCAAAGACTGAGCTGGTAGGGTAGAAAAACTTCGAATTCGGTCACAGATATTCACTTTCTCTCCGTCACTCCATCCACACATTTCCTCGCCATCACTCCATCCACAAACACACTTCCCCTCCATTCTATTCCCACAAATCTACCCTCTCAACTTCCCCTATGTATTTCCCGTCGGAAGACCCCCCCACACAAACATACACACGCACGCACACAAACATACATACACACACACACACACAGACAAACCTGAGAATAGTGTTCCGATACCTCAGTAAGGAATCGTTCAAGACATTGTACACAAGTGTACGTCAGACCCATACTGGAGTATGCAGCACTAGTTTGGAACCCACACCTGATCAGGCACGTCAAGAAATTAGAGAAAGTGCAAAGGTTTGCAACAAAGCTAGTTCCAGAGCTAAGGGGAATGTCCTACGAAGAAAGGTTAAGGGAAATCGGCCTGAAGACACAGGAGGACAAAAGGGTCAGGGAAGACATGATAACGACATACAAATTACTGCGAGGAATAGATAAGGTGGACAGAAACATGATGTTTCCAGAGATGGGACACAGACACAAGGGGCCACAATTGGAAGCTGAAGACTCAGATGAGTCAAATGGATATTAGGAAGTATTTCTTCAGTCATAGAGTTGTCAGGAAGTTGTATAGTCCAACAAGTGATGTAGTGGAGGCAGGAACCATACCTAGCTTTAAGACGAGGTATAATAAAGCTCATGAAGCATGAAGAGAGAGGACCTAGTAACGATCAGTGAAGAGTCGGGGTCACGAGCTGAGTCTCGACCCCTGCAACCACAAATAGGTGAGTACACACTCACACATTATATATATATATATATATATATATATATATATATATATATATATATATATATATATATATATTTGTGTGTGTGTGTGTGTGTGTGTGTGTGTGTGTGTGTGTGTGTGTGTGTGTGAGAGAGAGAGAGAGAGAGAGAGAGAGAGAGAGAGAGAGAGAGAGAGAGAGAGAGAGAGAGAGAGAGAGAGAGAGAGAGAGAGAGAGAGAGAGAGAGAGAACATCCTAGCAGGTTCCTTCAGCCTTGATTGAGATACTTCCGTGTCTAGGAGCCTTTGCAATTTCGGCCAAAGAAGTTTACCATGGTCGCTTTCTAAGTTCAGAGGCCGCTATATCGCACTAAGATTAGACGTTCACGTCCTTCAAGAAACTGCGGCCACATTCTGTCTTCCTGCAGTCTTGTGAAGCAGCACCTCAAGTTCTCCCAAACAACAGCGCCACTCCAGACAATATTGATCATACGAGCGGTTGTTATGGCACCTATACTAGTAGATTTCTCCTTGATCTAAGGTCTACAAAAATTAAACATTTGTTATTCTAGCTTAGATTAATGTAAATTAACCTATAATTATGTATAATTGACTGAAAGTAATTAAATAGCTAACAGGCAGCTGCCCATCTTTTAACTTTTATACCCTTTAACAGTAAATACACGATATATATGGTAGGATAAGCCCTGCTGTGAGACGGAACACACCAGGATTTATTAACTACATTCTTGTATATAATTCTGCGAGGCTGAGGGACTGATTACCTCCTCTTCTACAACCTTTCGTTTATATCGTTGTTTTGTATTGATACAGCCACTGTCTGGCGAAATATTTACAAATAAAGACACACAGATGTTGCACATGTGTCTAATTTATCATCTTGTCGGTACTGTTTAACACTGATATGTTAATCTTGTCCTTGTCTGGTAATTTTACGTACATGTAGGTTATTATACATTAAGTTATGTTAACTAACCAAACCTACCTGCAGTCTACTGGGAGTGTGTTTCCAGGGTCAACGCCCTCGCGGCCCGGTCCCAGACCAGGCTTACTAACCTAACCCAGAATGCCGTTCACAATCACACGATAGCAACAGTTTGTATGAAACTGGTTACCTAAGCAGAGATCAGGCTGAGAAACGAGGGACATATTGAAATGCTCTTCAGCGTCGGTATCCCTACGTACGTTAAGATATAGGTCGAGGTGGTGAACATTGCTGATGTATCCAATTTTGCACTGCACTGACTGACACTTGATATATGTATTGTAAGAGGTATTGGCTGACACTTGATATATGTATTGTAAAATGAGACTTAACATAAATTTTGGTTCACCAAAACTTGTAAATAATCTTATCAACAAATACTGATCAACCCTGGATCAAGAGCCCTTCACTAGTATCAAGGCACCAACCACCCTTGAAGGTGATCTTGCCCAGCACGGGCCTCATGTTGAGACACATGTGAATCATACGGGTATATTTATTTGATGACGTATCGTCAATTAGTAACTTTTTTAATTCATTACAGAGAGGATACGCGAAGACAGTAGATGAGGTAATCAGTCCATCAACCTTGCAGAACTATAGACAGAAAAAGTTATGAATTCTGAAAATCAAGAAAACAATGCGGTACCCGGTATGAGGATTATTGTTAACTTTGTCTTAGTATATAAAGTTGTAAAGTAAACCTATTATAAGTAAGTAATAAAGTTAAACCAAATAACAATAAACATCAAAAACTAATATACAGTATTAGAAAAGAAGAAATATATAGATAGCTAAGTGTGTGGAAACCCAAAAGTATTTTGACAAGTATGCTTCAGGACAAAAGTCACTCAGTAGCCCAGATCGACCTGTCCAGTACGCGTCACTCACTTCCTGAGGCTGCCTCTATTTCACACTCAGTTTATCTGTGAGCATCAGCCGAGGTAGACATAAGCTGGTATGTATGTGTACTGCCCTGTGCAGTTAGTATTTACCCACTGTTACTGTGAATTTGTAGCTATTATTAATTTTATATATAATGTATGTGTGGTTCTTACGTTTTCAATGGTCTAGGATTAGCAGAGTATGCGAGGCTGTATACGTTCACGTTTAGCAGTGAAAGGGGTAACATGCTTTAGTGGCACAAGCTCACTGCAATAGAAGATAAGGTAGTCTGTCTCAGTCTTGCAGAACTAGACTCGGAAAACGGCTTAGAAGCTAAGGTAATCAGCCCCTCAGGTTAGAGGCCGGTCTTCAATTCCAGTGTTGATAAGCGGGCTAGCAGGCTTCCAGCAATGCTCCTTAGTACTGAGTCAGACAATTCAAGTTATACAAAAAAAAATATCTTATTACCACTGATAAATTTGACATCGCTATCATATTCTTGTTTTCCGTGTTCCTTCGTAAACAATATAAAGTACGAGAATAGGCATCACTTGTGTAACTACGAGCACAAATTATTATTATAATCAGAAAAGAAGCGCTAAGCCACAAGGACTATACAGTACGAGCACAAAGCTGTGCACTGGTACAGGCAGCACTTCAGTGTAAGAACACGAAGTTAGGAGATACGAGTGTCTTCTAGTATACAGCTTTGACAAAGACATTTGTTTTCTGTTTTATATTATTATTATTATTATAATTATTATTTTCATTGTTATTCGTATCGCCTGGGGCTTAATTTCAACATCTTTCACTACGTGTTAATCACTGCAATTTCTTCGTCTGCAGTAGCGTAGAGACCAACAGAAACGCAGCCTGACCAACGTACGCAAACAGTGGGACGGGCACAAGCACACAGTCGGACAGTGTTGGGCACACAAGCGGACGTAGGGGTGTGAGAGCTAAGACTGTCCTCCGTAATGTAAACAACAGCAGCCATGAGTCTGTTGCCACCACCTCCCACACCTTTTCTACTGCTCTCGGTGTATTGTTATACACGCTACACGCGTATACGCACCTACGCACGCTAACAAGTGTGCGCTTGCATGTATTTCCTAACTGTGCTCTGTTTTCGATTCTTATTTTTATAGCTTTGAGGTGAAATCGCCGCCGCGGTGTAATGAGGGAGCTGGCAACTATGTCCTCCACATGGTCATACTCAGCTGCTACCACGTACATGACCGCACGTGCATACATACATACATACACGTGTGCGCACGCGTTGGTGAACACATAAAGGACTAAACCACGCCCTATCCTCCCACATCCTCCAGTCGCCGGCAATAAAAATTAACTTGAATTGCCAATAAAAAGTGGTCGATGTTTCGTGGACGCGCTGCAAACGGTGTTCCACAGGGGTCAGTGCTGGATCCTCTCTTGTTCACAGTATACATAAACCACGTAAATGAGGGAATAAATAGCAACATAACAAGTCTGCCAATAACAATAAAATAGGTCGTCAGATACTCGATTCCTAAAGAGTATCTAAAGGACGTTTCCGGGGGTCAATGCCCCCGCGGCCCGGTCCCAGACCAGGCCTCCTGGAGAATCAAGGCCTGATCAACCAGTTACTGTTAACCGCACGCAGTCCAAAGTAATGCTGATGAGGACTCAAGAGTGCTACAGAAAGATCTGATGCAGTGGTCGAAGTAACAGATAAAGTTTAATGTAGACAAATGTTAAGTTCTAATTCTGGGGAAAAAAATAACCATAGTACTTGAAAACAAAAACAAAATATAGATCTCATTCTGTATGTAAAAGACTTATAAGTTGTGGCTAGTAGCAATTTAAAGCCAAAACAACAGTACGAAATAAAGCTAATAGAACTCTTGTTGGCTTCATATCATAAACTATAAATAATAGAAGTTCTAAGCTAGAGTCGTTCCTTAGAACTAATATACTTGGACTTCCTACTCATTTGTGCAACACTGCAAGCTCCTGAAGATGAGTTGATTGCAACACGAAAGGCCTAGATCTATCATTCAACTCCCCTTGTGGTTGCTGTGCATCCTGTATAGCTTGTTCGCGATTTTTGCGCGCGCGCGCGCGCGCACACACGTGTATGTGTGTGTGTGTGTGTGTGTGTGTGTATGTGTACTCACCCAGGTGTACTCAACTAATTGAGGTTGCGGGGGTCGAGTCCGAGCTCCTGGCCCCGCCTCTTCACTGGTCGCTACTAGGTCACTCTCCCTGAACCGTGAGCTTTATCATACCTCTGCTTAAAGCTATGTATGGATCTTGCCTCCACTACATCGCTTCCCAAACTATTCCACTTACTGACTACTCTGTGACTGAAGAAATACTTCCTAACATCCCTGTGATTCATCTGTATCTTCAACTTCCAACTGTGTCCCCTTGTTACTGTGTCCAATCTCTGGAACATCCTGTCTTTGTCCACCTTGTCAATACCTCTCAGTATTTTGTATGTCGTTATCATGTCCCCCCTATCTCTCCTGTCCTCCAGTGTCGTCAGGTTGATTTCCCTTAACCTCTCCTCGTAGGACATACCTCTTAGCTCTGGGACTAGCCTTGTTGCAAACCTTTGCACTTTCTCTAGTTTCTTTACGTGCTTGGCTAGGTGTGGGTTCCAAACTGGTGCCGCATACTCCAATATGGGCCTAACGTACACGGTGTACAGGGTCCTGAATGATTCCTTATTAAGATGTCGGAATACTGTTCTGAGGTTTGCCAGGCGCCCATATGCTGCAGCAGTTATTTGGTTGATGTGCGCTTCAGTAGATGTGCCTGGTGTTATACTCACCCCAAGATCTTTTTCCTTGAGTGAGGTTTGTAGTCTCTGGCCCCCTAGACTGTACTCCGTCTGCAGTCTTCTTTGCCCTTCCCCAATCTTCATGACTTTGCACTTGGTGGGATTGAACTCCAGGAGCCAATTGCTGGACCAGGTCTTCAGCCTGTCCAGATCCCTTTGTAGTTCTGCCTGGTCTTCGATCGAGTGAATTCTTCTCATCAACTTCACGTCATCTGCAAACAGGGACACCTCAGAGTCTATTCCTTCCGTCATGTCGTTCACAAATACCAGAAACAGCACTTGTCCTAGGACTGACCCCTGTGGGACCCCGCTGGTCACAGGTGCCCACTCTGACACCTCGCCACGTACCATGACTCGCTGCTGTCTTAAGAACATAAGAAGAACGAAGGAATACTGCAGCAGGCCTACTGGCCCATGCAAGGCAGGTCCAAGTCTCCTACCGGCTTAAGCCAATTGTAGTGCCTTCCCTGTTATCCCTGCTTGGTCCTCCAGTTTTTGCACCAATCTCTTGTGTGGAACTGTGTCAAACGCCTTCTTGTATTCCAAGAATATGCAATCCACCCACCCCTCTCTCTCTTGTCTTACTGCTGTCACCATGTCATAGAACTCCAGTAGGTTTGTGACGCAGGATTTCCTGTCCCTGAAACCATGTTGGCTGCTGTTGATGAGATCATTCCTTTCTAGGTGTTCCACCACTCTTCTGATAATCTTCTCCATGATTTTGCATACTATACATGTCAGTGACACTGGTCTGTACTTTAATGCTTCATGTCTGTCTCCTTTTTTAAAGATTGGGACTACATTTGCTGTCTTCCATGCCTCAAGCAATCTCCCTGTTTCGATAGATGTATTGAATATTGTTGTTAGGGGTACACATAGTGCCTCTGCTCCCTCTCTCAATACCCATGGGGAGATGTTATCTGGCCCCATTGCCTTTGAGGTATCTAGCTCACTCAGAAGCCTCTTCACTTCTTCCTCGGTTGTGTGCACTGTGTCCAGCACATGGTGGTGTGCCCCACCTCTCCGTCTTTCTGGAGCCCCTTCTGTCTCCTCTGTGAACACTTCTTTGAATCTCTTGTTGAGTTCCTCACATACTTCACAGTCATTTCTTGTTGTCTCTCCTCCTTCCTTCCTTAGCCTGATTACCTGGTCCTTGACTGTGTTTTCCTCCTGATGTGGCTGTGCAACAGTTTCGGGTGAGATTTGGCTTTCGCTGCTATGTCATTTTCATATTGTCTTTGGGCCTCCCTTCTTATCTGTGCATATTCGTTTCTGGCTCTACGACTGCTCTCCTTATTCTCCTGGGTCCTTTGCCTTCTATATTTCTTCAATTCCCTAGCACACTTGGTTTTTGCCTCCCTGCACCTTTGGGTAAACCATGGGCTCATCTTGGCTTTTTTCATTATTCCTGTTCCCCTTGGGTACAAACCTCTCCTCAGCCTCCTTGCATTTTGTTGCTACATATTCCATCATCTCATTAACTGGCTTCCCTGCCAGTTCTCTGTCCCACTGAACCCCGTTCAGGAAGTTCTTCATTCCTGTGTAATCCCCTTTCTTGTAGTTTGGCTTCATTCGTCCTGGCCTTCCTGCTTCTCCCTCCACTTGTAGCTCTACTGTGTATTCGAAGCTTAAAACCACATGGTCACTGGCCCCAAGGGGTCTTTCTTATGTGATGTCCTCGATATCTGCACTACTCAAGGTGAATACTAAGTCCACCCTTGCTTGTTCATCCTCTCCTCTCTCTCTTGTAGTGTCCCTTACATGTTGGTACATGAAGTTTTCCAGTACCACCTCCATCATCTTAGCCCTCCATGTATCTTGGCCCCCATGCGGGTCCAAGTTCTCCCAATCGATCTCCTTGTGGTTAAAGTCACCCATGATCAGGAGCTTTGCCCTGCATGCATGAGTTCTTCTGGCAACTGTAGCCAGTGTGTCAACCATCGCTCTATTGCTCTCGTCGTACTCTTGCCTTGGCCTCCTGCTGTTCTGTGGTGGGTTATACATCACTGCTATTACCACCTTGGGACCTCCAGAGTGAAGCGTTCCCGCTATGTAATCACTTTCTTCTCCGCTGTCTCCTCTCTCCAGCTCATCAAAATTCCAGCGATTTTTGATCAGCAATGCCACTCCTCCATCCCCCTGTTCCCTCTGTCTTTCCTCAGGATTTGGTATCCCGTTGGAAAGATGGCATCTGTTATCATACCTGTAAGCTTGGTTTCTGTGAGAGCTATGATGTCTGCTGATGCCTCTTTGACTCTTTCATGCCACTCCTCCCACTTATTTGTTATTCCATCAGCGTTTGTGTACCATACCTTCAGTTTCCTTTCCAACACTGTGGTTTGGGGGGCCTGTGAGGGTGGGAGACCTGGGAGCATACTGTGGGATTCTATAGCTCGGTGCTGGGTGGAGGCTGTGGGTATGGATTGTAGTGTGTGTTGGGATGGTGTGATAGGTTGTATGGTTCTGAGAATAGTTGTGTGTGTGCTTGCCCTTGCTGTTCTGTTCTGCTCTGACTGACCTCTGCTGGTTCCATCCTTGTCTCTTTTCCTAGCTCCTTTCGCTTTTTTGTCCTCTCCCTCAGCTGCTGTCGTTCTGATTGTGTTCTGTCTCTGTCTAGGAACACCTTCTTGTACTCTTCCAAGTATTTCAACCGTGGTTTCTCTTGGAGGATCCTGTTCCGCACTGTTTCCGTCCTGAGAATCAGCTTGATTGGCAGGTTTCTCCCCTTCGAGTACCCCCCTATTCTCTGAAAATTTACAATCTCGTCCATCTCTTCACCTATTTCCGTGATGATTTTCTCAATCTCCTTTCTTTCTTCCTGCTGCCTTTCAGTGTGTGTCCTTTCCTCTCTCTCCTGAAGCCCATGTGTGTGTGTGTGTGTGTGTGTGTGTGTGTGTGTGTGTGTGTGTGTGTGTGTGTGTGTGTGTGTGTGTGTGTGTGTGTGTGCGCGCGCGCGTGTGTGCGTGGGCGCACGCGCATGCACGTATAATGGCAGCGACATGCTGCGGTTGTACCTAATTTTGTAAAAAAAAAAAAAAATCAGTGAGTGTGGCCAGCAGGCAGCTGGGGGTGGCGTGGGTGGGTAAGTTATCTCCCCTTGCCCTATCAAGTTCCAAATTTCCCTCCCTACTCTAACCCTTCACCAGTTCCTCTTTCACCTCTCTAATTACTTACCAACTCCCTAGTTCCTCATCTCCCTCCTTATTCCTCACTACCCCCTAATTTATCACTCCCCCCCACTCCCACTTACCTCTTATTTTGGGCCACGCTGCCTATGTCAGTTGGCCTCCAGCTCCAGGCCTCTCCCCCTCCTTCCTTCACATAATATTCAAAAATGTGAAAAATAAAAATGTCGTCCTCATTTACACACGAAAAAAATCTGAGACACTAATTTTTTTCTCAACTTTATTACTTTTAATTGTTCAAAATAATCTGTTTAAGGACCAAATCGCAATTTTCACCATTAAGTTCAGTGGAAATTGAAAAGCCTGATATGCTGCATTATTCGGACGCAATACGACCCACCAGTCAGCTGGAAGCGACAAAGTGCAATCTCGCCAATATACAAAATTAGTTAAATTTCACATTTTGATTAACGTGGCTGCCACTTATAACGTTTTGAACTACCGCCTGCAACGTTTTAAACTACAGTTTGCAACGTTTTGAACTACAGCTTGCAACGTTTTGAACTACAGTTTGCAACGTTTTGAACTACAGCTTGCAACGTTTTGAACTACAGCTTGCAACGCTTTGAACTGCAGCTTGCAACGTTTTGAACTGCAGCTTGCAACGTTTTGAACTGCAGCTTGCAACGTTTTGAACTGCAGCTTGCAACGTTTTGAACTGCAGCTTGCAACGTTTTGAACTGCAGCTTGCAACGTTTTGAACTACAGCTTGCAACGTTTTGAACTATAGCTTGCAACATTTTGAACTACCGCTTGCAACGTTTTGAACTACCGCTTGCAACGTTTTGAACTAAAGCTTGAAACGTTTTGAACTACAGCTTGCAAAATTTTAAACTACCGCTTGCAACGTTTTGAACTACTGCTTGCATCGTTTTGAACTATAGCTTGAAACGTTTTGAACTACCGCTTGCACCGTTTGGAACTACCGCTTGCAACGTTTTGAACTACTGCTTGCAACGTTTTGAACTAAAGCTTGAAACGTTTTGAACTACAGCTTGCAACGTTTTGACTACCAACATTTATTATTTTTGTCTTAAGTTGGTCGTCCCCTCCCAGGTTAAGAACCACTGACCTAAACCTTCATCTCCTGTGATATACCTGTGACTGGTTTCGAGAGCTCTCCAACCCTGCACCCACTCCCCGCAGAACGGCCTGAGGTCAGGCTTCCCTGGTCAACCAAGCTGCTTGTGCTAGCAGTCTGCAGGACCACAAAGCCATCACCACTCGGCTGGTCCGACACTTTTAACAGGATGCTGTCTGGCTTCTCAAATATCTTCCCTCCGACAAGATTTCTGATATCTGTTGGTAACAGGTTGAAGAGTCTTTGATCAGGGATGTTGACACAGTGTTCTCTAACTGTACCTATGGCACCTTCCTGTTCTTTACCTGGTTTAATTTACATTTTTCCAAAATCTTTTACTCCAGTAAGTTGCTATAGCAGTTGCAGGTTAGGAACAAGGCTCTCAGGTGTCTCCCACACACACATTAATAATTATATATATATATATATATATATATATATATATATATATATATATATATATATATATATATATATATATATATATATATATATATATATATATTAATATATATATATATATATTATTAATGCTTAACAATTCGCAGATTAATAGATAATGCTCATATATTATCAAGTATATCAGTCCTTTCCGTTCCAGTGAGAAGAGTCCAACTCCTTTGAGACATTCCCAATAATTTAGATAAATTCTTGGCTTTGCAGTTAGTATACGATGTCTGTACATTTAGAACCTCTGCTCTCTCTCTCTCGTGCCTTAAAATGAGCTGTAAGCACAATAATATTCAAATCGTGAGAGGACAAGTAATTTGAAAAGTATCATCACTAGCTTTTCTTCTCTTGTTTTCAAAGTGGCTCGTGGCTTGGTTGATAGCATCCTCAGCTCCCAAAAGGAAGGTCAGGGACCGATTTCCGGTACGGGTGAAACGTTGGATATCTTTCCTTACACCTGCTGCCTCTGTTCACCATCAGTAAGTAGGTACCTGGGTGTTAGCCAGGTGGGTCGCATCCTGGAGAACAAGATTAACCTAAGTTGCACGAAATGCTCTGAATAACCAGGGACTTTCTATATAGTAAGTCAATGATGTCAGATAGGTCTGTATCTGTTGTATCATGTACTTGAAGAAATAAAGATTATTATTATTATTATTATTATAAAGTTTTGATAATCTACTCTATCATTCTCCTGGCCATGGCTGCACTTGCCTTATTGTGTTCTCTACATGACAGCCATCTGGCATACTTATCCCTAAGTCTTTTTCCTGTTCCTTACGTTCTGTTATACCCGGAGGACGTTCAGGGGTTCAACGCCCCTGCGGCGTATGTGAATACTGTGCTCATTTTATGATCTTTATTCCTCCCATACATAAGTAGTTGGAATTTGTCACCAGTGAACATCAATGTTATTTTCATTTGCCCACTGGAAGACTTTGTTGACATCACTTTGTAGTTTTTCTGCAACTTCTACTGAGGTGAATTTCATACTCATTGGTATCGTCTGTAAAAGATGACACAAAGCTGTGGTGGTATGAGGATGAGAAACAATAATGGTGCTAGGACCTTGCCTTGGTGAACCCAGCTTTCACTATGCTAAGACAACCTTATTTTCTTAACTACTACCCTTTGTGATCTATTTCTTAGAAATTTGAGTACTCAATTCCCAACTTCTGTTACATATATTGACCTCGTTTATGAGCTATTTATTCATACAAAACTTGCGTAAATTACATCAACCTTTTGTTTTCCTTCCAAATATCTGGAATTTCGTTATAGTGATCTATTAGTTGATAGGAAATATATTTCTGCCGGAAAGTTATGTTAACTTGGGTTGTCTCTACCGCCATGAGGGGCGTTGACCCCCGGAACACCCTCCAGGTATAATAGAACGTAAGGAACAGGAAAAAGACTTAGGGATAATTATGTCAGATGGCTTGTCATGTACAAAACACAATAAGGCAAATGCAGCAATGACAGGGCCGATTATGAAAACACTAGGGTTAATCAAAGAGAGGGATATCGTAAGTGGTTAACACGAGAGCCAATCAGAAAGAGGGTTTCGTAAGTGGTCAGGAGGCGGAGATGAGGGTGTCACAGAAGATGCTCCCACACACTAATGATATAAACACAACCCAGACCTCTACTCCCACTCCCACACCCTCCATCTCCCCCGACCCTCCTTCTAGCCTCCGTCTTCTTTCCCCAACCCTTCATCCCCTCCTCATCCTTCCTTCAGTTACCCTCTCTCATTCTCCATCTTCCCTCCTCTCTCGTTCCATTTCCCCCTACCTCTTCGTCTTTTCTCCTCTCTTACCCTCCCTCACACCACTCTTCATCTTTCCTCCCTCTCACTCTCTATATTCCCTCCCATCATCCTTCATCTTCCTCCCCATCACCCTCCATTTTCCCTTCCATCACCCTTCATCTTCTCTCCCATCATCCTCCATCTTGCCAACTTTGCAATGGATCCGTAGATTATAATGAGCGTGGGATGATTCTTGTGTCCCCAGACTACATCCCCAAAGAATATATAAGGTAAGTAATAATTGTTTCTTGCAATACTTGATGAAAACAGTTCCACGAGTCTGGGCCTGGGGCAGAGTGCGTGGGCATGGTAACCAACGGCTTCTTCGGAGTAGTCCAGTGGGTTAAGGGTTATGTCAGAAATTACGGAACTGTCAGAAGTTTTGGGTTTCATTCACGAAAATATCATTTAGATTACTAATCAATCTCTCAGTCTAATTAATGGCTCACTGAATACGTAGTTGTATCGTGCCTTTTATGTTTCACTCCTGTCTTTGTATCTTCTTGACTAGACCTCAAACACCTTTTATTATACATCAATAAAGACTGCAATGGGCTTCCTGATCATGTCACGGCCAGTCTTAGTATAAATCAGTTTAAGACAACAATTAAAGAATACTTAATAAATAAAACTGCAGACAGGAAAGAATGTTAATATTAAGGTTAAAAGTATAATTAACGGCAGGTATATAGATCTATGTCAATTAACAGAAATCCCAATGGAAAAAAAAGTCACGTTGCTTGATTTAACCGAGTTATCCTAGGCTGAATCTATATAATGTACGTTTAAAATTCCCGTAACATGTGTGTGATCTCGAGACCATAATAAAAAAAAATCTTTGTACAGTTTATAATGTACCCAAAGACTAAATAACAATTTCGAGCACTCAGCGTCAGTCTAGAGCCCACACCTGGTCAAGAACATTCAGAAGTTGGAGGTCTAAAGATTCGCTTCTAAATTAATCCTAGGGCTGAGAACCCAAACTAGTCACTCTGACGACCTTAACAACCAGAGATTCGCTCTTGAACTAGTCCTATGACTAAGAAGCCTAAAGAAAGTCACTTAAGAACCAGAGATTCACTACTGAATTAGTCTTAGGACTAAGAGGCTAAGAGAAAGTCACTAACGACCTTAAGATCTAGAGATTCGCTACTAAAAGAGTCCTAGGATTAAGAGGATAAAAGTCACTCTAACGACCTTAAAAAACAAGCATAAGAGGAGGACTGCGAAATACGAAATACCCAAAAGTCCCAGATAGGGAGAACAGAGGAAAGTCTGTACGAAACGCGAGGAGCAGAGGAGGGAAGGTAAACAGAGCAGTCACTGACAAGTCAGGAAATGCTTGTCCAGACCCAGGATATGCAGACAGTGCAAGTGAGGCAAGTAGAGACAAATTCCTACTCACAATTTAAGCACTAGGTACGATAGGGTCTAAGAAGCAAGATAGTAAAACCGGTCATCTGCAGTGGGAAACGGGGTCCAGAAGCTGTGACTCGTCCTCCACAAATACAAATCTGAAAGTAAGCAAAAGCCGAATCGAAAAGTTCCAGTACTGGCTGGCTCCAGTACTGACCAGTTCCAGCATTGACCTACTCCAATACTGACCCACTCCAGTATTGACCAGTTCCAATATTGACCTACTCCAGTGCTGACCCACTCCAGTATTAACAAGTTACAGTACTGAACCTCTCCAGTATTGACACACACCAGTATTGACCTACTCCAGTACTGACCTACTCCAGTACTGACCCACTCCAGTATTGATCTACTCCACTATTGACCCACTCCAGTACTTACCTCCAGTACTGACCCACTCCAGTACTTACCTCAAGTACTGACCCACTCCAGTACTAACCTGCTCTAGTATTGACCCACTCCAGTACTGACCTACTCCAGTATTGACCTACTCCAGTATTGACCTACTCCAGTATTGACCCACACCAATACTGACCTACTCCAGTATTGATCCCCTCCAGTAATGTCCTACTCCAGTATTTACCTACTCCAGTACTGACCTACTCCAGTACTGACCCACTCTAGTATTGACCTACTCCAGTATTGACCCATACCAGTACCGACCTACCCCAGTATTGACCCACTCCAGTACTGACCCACTCCAGTACTGACCTACTCCAGTACTTACCCACTCCAGTATAGACCTACTCCAGTACTGACCCACACCAGTATTGACCTACTCCAGTACTGACCCACTCCAGTATTGACCTCCAGTACTGAATTACTCTAGTATTCACCCACTCCAGAACTGACCTACTCCAGTACTGACCTACTCCAGTATTGACCCACACCAGTATTGACCTACTCCAGCACTGACCCACTCAAGTATTGACCTACTCCAGTATTAACCCACCCCAGTACTGACCCACTCCAGTAATGACCTACTCCAGTACTGACCTACTCCAGTACTGACCCACTCCAGTAATGACCTACTCCAGTATTGACCTACTCCAGTATTGACCCACTCCAGTACTGACCTACTCCAGTACTGACCCACTCCAGTACTGACCCATTCAAGTACTGACCTACTCCACTAATGACCCACTCCAGTACAGGACCTACTCCAGTATTGACCTACTCCAGTACTGACCCACTCCAGTACTGACCCACTCCAGTACTGACCTACTCCAGTATTGACATACTCCAGTATTGACCCACTCCAGTACTGACCTACTCTAGTGACCCACTCCACTACTGACCCACTCCAGTATTGACCCATTCCAGTATTGACCTACTCCAGTACTGATCTACTCCAGTAGACCTACTCCAGTATTGACCCACTCCAGCACTGACCTACTCCAGTACTGACCTACTCCAGGACTGACCTACTCCAGTATTGACCTAGTCTAGTATTGACCCACTCCAGTACTGACCTACTCCACTAATGACCCACTCCAGTACTGACCTACTCCAGTATTGACCTACTCCAGTATTGACCCACTCCAGTACTGACCTACTCCAGTATTGACCCACTCCAGTACTGACCTACTCCAGTATTGACCTACTCCAGTATTGACCCACTCCAGTACTGACCTACTCCAGTACTGACCCACTCCAGTACTGACCCACTCCAGTACTGACCCACTCCAGTACTGACCCACTCCAGTACTGACCCACTCCAGTACTGACCCACTCCAGTACTGACCCACTCCAGTACTTCACGATATTTAAGCTGAGGGTACAATATCGTCCGTATTATTACCACCATATAAACTCTAAATAAAAAACAAACAAACAGCATTATTTACATATAAAAACTCTATACATCATTTTAGATAAAAAAAAAACAAAACCATTTGCAAGTTCCAAACAAAAAAATATTTTGTTTACAAGAGTATAAAAAAAGTTTACAAAAAAATGTGTGGACGAACAGTGGAAAAAATTCCTCTGTAACCCCTGCCACCCACTGAAGAGCCCCTGCCACCCGCTGAGGAGCCCCTGCCACCCGCTGAGGAGCCCCTGCCACCCACTGAGGAGCCCCTACTACCCACTGGGAGCCCCTGCCACCCACTGAGGAGCCCCTGCCACCCGCTGAAGAGCCCCTGCCACCCGCTGAGGAGCCCCTGCCACCCGCTGAGGAGCCCCTGCCACCCACTGAAGAGCCCCTGCCACCCGCTGAGGAGCCCCTGCCACCCGCTGAGGAGCCCCTGCCACCCACTGAGGAGCCCCTACTACCCACTGGGAGCCCCTGCCACCCACTGAGGAGCCCCTGCCACCCGCTGAGCAGCCCCTGCCACCCGCTGAGGAGCCCCTACTACCCACTGGGAGCCCCTGCCACCCACTGAGGAGTCCCCTGCCACCCACTGGGAGCCCCTGCCACCCGCTGAGGAGTCCCTGCCACCCACTGAGGAGCCCCTGCCACCCACTGAGGAGCCCCTACTACCCACTGGGAGCCCCTGCCACCCACTGAGGAGTCCCCTGCCACCCATTGAGGAGTCCCCTGCCACCCACTGGGAGCCCCTGCCACCCACTGAGGAGTCCCCTGCCACCCACTGAGGAGTCCCCTGCCACCCACTGAGGAGTCCCCTGCCACCCACTGGGAGCCCCTGCCACCCACTGAGGAGTCCCCTGCCACCCACTGAGGAGTCCCCTGCCACCCACTGGGAGCCCC
Source organism: Cherax quadricarinatus (assembly GCF_038502225.1). Classification (NCBI taxonomy): domain Eukaryota; kingdom Metazoa; phylum Arthropoda; class Malacostraca; order Decapoda; family Parastacidae; genus Cherax; species Cherax quadricarinatus. The sequence continues at coordinate 35,913,907 of NC_091322.1, read as the reverse complement.
TGCCACCCACTGAGGAGTCCCCTGCCACCCACTGAGGAGTCCCCTGCCACCCACTGGGAGCCCCTGCCACCCACTGGGAGCCCCTGCCACCCACTGGGAGCCCCTGCCACCCACTGAGGAGTCCCCTGCCACCCACTGGGAGCCCCTGCCACCCACTGAGGAGTCCCCTGCCACCCACTGAGGAGTCCCCTGCCACCCACTGGGAGCCCCTGCCACCCACTGAGGAGTCCCCTGCCACCCACTGAGAGCCCCTGCCACCCACTGGGAGCCCCTGCCACCCACTGAGGAGTCCCCTGCCACCCACTGGGAGCCCCTGCCACCCACTGGGAGCCCCTGCCACCCACTGGGAGCCCCTGCCACCCACTGGGAGCCCCTGCCACCCACTGGGAGCCCCTGCCACACACTGGGAGCCCCTGCCACCCACTGGGAGCCCCTGCCACCCACTGGGAACCCCTGCCACCCAGTGAATCTAATTTTGAGAAAATAAATACTGAATTTTTAGAAGACTTTTTTTTTTAAAGAGAGAATTTTATACTGAAAACTGAAGCCTAGTCAAGGAATGGGCCACGGGGGGCGTTGACCCCCGGAACACCCTCCAGGTAGGTATACCCACAACACCTAGGTCTACTGTAACTTATGTGACTACCGTAACTACAGTGATTACTGACTACCGTAACTACACTGAGTACTGTGACTACCGTAACTACAGTGATTACTGACTACCGTAACTACAGTGATTACTGACTACCGTAACTACACTGAGTACTGTGACTACCGTAACTACAATGACTACTGTAACTACAATGACTACTGTAACTACAGTGGCTACGCCATAATCATGAACTATCTTCTTTTCTGTACTAAAGAATTTCCATTTTTTTAATTTAGACATGGTAGTCGAGACACCGGTGTTAAGACTGTGGTACTCTACGGGTCTTCAGACATGGAAGCCGAGACACTGGTGTTAAGACTGGTACTCTACGGGTCTTCAGACATGGAAGCCGAGACACCGATTTTAAGACTGTGGTACTCTACGGGTCTTCAGACATGGAAGCCGAGACACTGGTGTTAAGACTGGTACTCTACGGGTCTTCAGACATGGAAGCCGAGACACCGGTGTTAAGACTGTGGTACTCTACGGGTCTTCAGACATGGAAGCCGAGACACCGGTGTTAAGACTGGTACTCTACGGGTCTTCAGACATGGAAGCCGAGACACCGGTGTTAAGACTGTGGTACTCTACGGGTCTTCAGACATGGAAGCCGAGACACTGGTGTTAAGACTGGTACTCTACGGGTCTTCAGACATGGAAGCCGAGACACCGGTGTTAAGACTGGTACTCTACGGGTTTTCAGACATGGAAGCCGAGACACCGGTGTTAAGACTGGTACTCTATGGGTCTTCAGACATGGAAGCCGAGACACCGGTGTTAAGACTGGTACTCTACGGGTCTTCAGACATGGAAGCCGAGACACCGGTGTTAAGACTGTGGTACTCTACGGGTCTTCAGACATGGAAGCCGAGACACTGGTGTTAAGACTTGTACTCTACGGGTCTTCAGACATGGAAGCCGAGACACCGGTGTTAAGACTGGTACTCTACGGGTTTTCAGACATGGAAGCCGAGACACCGGTGTTAAGACTGGTACTCTATGGGTCTTCAGACATGGAAGCCGAGACACCGGTGTTAAGACTGGTACTCTACGGGTCTTCAGACATGGAAGCCGAGACACCGGTGTTAAGACTGTGGTACTCTACGGGTCTTCAGACATGGAAGCCGAGACACCGGTGTTAAGACTGGTACTCTACGGGTCTTCAGACTGTCTTTCTATTTATTTGGCCATATACTTTAGATTAAGTATGTTCGAATGATCTGGTGCGCGTATGTGCGTGCTTTAGTGCCTGAATGCGCACGTACATGCGTATATCATACATTATATCAATAACTGTAATAACAGCGTTATACCTTCCCCCTAATAACACGCACACACATACAGACACACATACATACAGACACACATACACACATACACACGTACACACACACACACACACACACCAGGAGCTGAGTCTCGACCCCTGCAATCATAATTAGGTGAGTACACACTCCACCAAGTGCAAAGTCATGAAGACTGGGGAAGGGCAAAGAAGACCGCAGACGGAGTACAGTCTAGGGGGCCAGAGACTACAAACCTTACTCAAGGAAAAAGATCTTGCGGTGAATATAACACCGGGCACATCTCCTGAGGGGCACATCAACCAAATAACTGCTGCAGCATACAGGCGCCTAGCCAACCTAAGAACAGCATTCCAATATATTAATAAGGAATTGTTCAGGACCCTGTACACCGTGTACGTTAGGCCCATATTGGAGTATGCGGCACCAGTTTGGAACCCACACCTAGCCAAGCACGTAAAGAAACTAGAGACAGTGCAAAGGTTTGCAACAAGGCTAGTCCCGGAGCTAGGGGTATGTCCTACGAGGAGAGGTTAAAGGAAATCGACCTGACAACACTGGAGGACAGGAGAGATAGAGGAGACATGAAAACATGGGACATGATACTGCGAGGAACTGACAAGATGGACAGAGACAGAATGTTCCAGAGATGGGACATAGCAACAAGGGGTCACAGTTGGAAGTTGAAGACTCAGATGAATCACAGGGATGTTAGGAAGTATTTCTTCAGTCACAGAGTTGTCAGAATGTGGAATAATCAGGGAAGCGATGTAGTGGTGGCAGGATCCATACACAGCTTTAAGAAGAGGTATGATCAAGCTAATGGAGCAGGAAGAGCGACCTAGTAGCGACCAGTGAAGAGGCGGTGACAGGAGCTGTGACTCGACCCCTGCAACCACAATTAGGTGAGTACACACACACAGCAATCAATAAAACCCGGCCACACCAGGGGTTAGTACTGCCACTTTTATAATGTTCAGAGTTGATGACAAACAATTTGCAACCGGAAATGGTACACTGCACCGCTGATACAGTCACGCACTTTTTTCAGAGTAACTACTGTATTCGAGAAGCGTGGCAGTTATACAGCTGTACTACAGTGGAGCAAAAATGACTGTATTCCAATGTATGTGTCATTAATAAATAAAGATTTGGCAGCTGAGGTATAATTTGACCGGCGGGGAAAGATATGCAATTTTTACCTGTATCCGTACCTGTGATATACCTGTTTGTATACAATAAATATATTTTTTATGTGTATATGCAACTTTACCTGTAAATCTATCTGCTACTTTACCTCTATCTGTACCTGTACCTGTAATTTCAACCTGTACGTTTAACTTTACCTATCCGTGTGTCTGTAATTCCCCTGTACTTTTATATATATATTGTACGTGTTTATGTATCTTTTTTTGTCTATAATGTACTTCAACGTACGTAATTATTCCATATTGCTCAGTAGTACTCAGCAGATCATGTTTTAAATGGGAATATACAAGTACTTATTTATATTATTTACCAGCTCTTTCTCACCATAAACAGCTGTACCAGTTTTTTTTATATCTGTATCAACATGTCCACTTAATGTCTCCTGTCCCTGTCAGTCTACTGGCGTAGATGTCGCCGAGTTGAACTAAAAAAACTGATTATTTAGAAGTGATAGGTGGAAGACACGTTGAGGCGTCCTAGTGTTTACTCTCTCATTAATGATTTTTATTTAGCATATACTGTGTGCTCTCTCTCTCTCTCTCTCTCTCTCTCTCTCTCTACAATCCATCCCGCCCTCTTTCACCTATCTTTTTCTGGCCAGGAGATCCTCCCATCATTTATAGGTTTATTGACACATCTAGCCTCTGTCATCTCCTCTCCTGGAACCCTACAGATTCGTCACTAAACCTTCACTATCATCCCTCACAACACTTAGAATATTCATCACTAAACTTTTATTATCATCCATCACAGCATTAAACCTTAACTATCATCTCTCACAACACTAAACCTTAACTATCATCTCTCACAACACTAAACCTTAACTATCATCTCTCACAACACTAAACCTTCACTATCATCTCTCACAACACTAAACCTTAACTATCATCTCTCACAACACTAAACCTTAACTATCATCTCTCACAACACTAAACCTTCACTATCATCTCTCACAACACTAAACCTTAACTATCATCTCTCACAACACTAAACCTTCACTATCATCTCTCACAACACTAAACCTTAACTATCATCTCTCACAACACTAAACCTTCACTATCATCTCTCACAACACTAAACCTTAACTATCATCTCTCACAACACTAAACCTTCACTATCATCTCTCACAACACTAAACCTCAACTATCATCTCTCACAACACTAAACCTTCACTATCATCCCTCGCAACACTAAACCTCAACTATCATCTCTCGGTTACCTGGAGGTTATTCCGGGGATCAACGCCCCCGCGGCCCGGTCCACGACCAGGCCTCCCGATGGATCAGGGCCTGATCAACTAGGCTGTTACTGCTGGCCGCACGCAGTCCGACGTACGAGCCACAGCCCGGCTGATCCGGCACTGACTTTAGGTATCTGTCCAGCTCTCTCTTGAAGGCAGCCAGGGGTTTATTGGCAATTCCCCTAATGCTTGATGGGAGGCTGTTGAACAGTTTTGGGCCCCGGACACTTATGGTGTTTTCTCTTAGTGTACCAATGGCGCCCCTACTTTTTATTGGCGGCATTTTGCATCGCCTGCCCAGTCTTTTACTTTCGTAGGGAGTGATTTCTGTGTGCAGATTTGGGACCATTCCTTCCAAGATTTTCCAAGTGTAGATTATGATATATCTCTCCCTCCTGCGTTCCAACGAGTACAAGTCAAGTGCTTTCAAGCGTTCCCAGTAGTTAAGGTGCTTGACAGAACTTATACGTGCAGTAAAGGATCTCTGTACACTCTCTAGATCTGCGATTTCACCTGCTTTGTATGGAGATGTTAATGTACAGCAGTATTCCAGCCTAGAGAGAACAAGTGATTTGAAAAGGATCATCATGGGCTTGGCATCTCTCGTTTTGAAAGTTCTCATTATCCATCCTATCATTTTCTTTGCACGTGCGATCGTGGCACTGTTGTGATCCTTGAAAGTGAGATCCTCAGACATTACTACTCCCAGGTCCCTTACATTATTTTTCCGCTCTATTGTATGGCCGGAGTCAGTAGTATACTCTGTTCTAGTTATTATCTCCTCCAGTTTTCCATAACGGAGTAGTTGGAATTTGTCCTCATTGAACATCATATTGTTTACCGTTGCCCACTGGAAAACTTTGTTTATATCTTCTTGGAGGTTAACCGCGTCCTCAGCAGATGACAGCCTCATGCAGATCCTAGTATCATCCGCAAAGGATGATACGGTGCTGTGGTGTATATCTCTGTTTATGTCTGATATGAGGATAAGGAATAAGATGGGGGCGAGTACTGTGCCTTGTGGAACAGAGCTCTTCACTATGGCAGCCTCCGATTTAACTCTGTTGACCACTACTCTTTGTGTTCGATTTGTTAGGAAGTTGAAGATCCATCTCCCCACTTTCCCAGTTATTCCTTTAGCACGTATTTTATGGGCTATTACACCATGATCGCATTTGTCAAATGCTTTTGCAAAGTCTGTGTATATTACATCTGCATTCTGATTTTCTTCCAGTGCATCCAAGGCCATGTCATAGTGATCCAGTAGTTGTGAGAGGCAGGAGCGACCTGCCCTGAACCCATGTTGCCCTGGATTGTGCAGATTTTGGGAATCCAGGTGATTTGCAATCCTGCTTCTTAGCACTCTTTCAAAGATTTTTATGATGTGGGACGTCAGAGCTATTGGTCTATAGTTCTTAGCTAATGCTTTGCTGCCACCTTTATGGAGCGGGGCTATATCCGTTGTTTTAAGTGACTGTGGAATCTCACCCATGTCCAAGCTCCTCCTCCATAGTGTACTTAGGGCACGCGAGAGGGGTTTCTTGCAGTTCTTAATGAAAACAGAGTTCCACGAGTCTGGGCCCGGGGCTGAGTGCATAGGCATGTTGTCAATGGCTTTTTCGAAATCTATCGGAGTTAGGGTAATGTCGGAAATCTGGCATACATTTATGGAGTTTTGAGGCTCATTCATGAAGAAATCATTTGGGTCGTCGATCCTCAGACCGATTAGTGGTTCACTAAACACAGAGTCGTACTGGGATTTCAATATTTCACTCATTTCCTTGTTGTCGTCTGTGTAAGTCCCATCCTGTCTGAGTAAGGGCCCGATACTAGATGTGGTATTTGCCTTGTTTTTGGCATATGAAAAGAAATATTTTGAATTTCTTTCAATTTCACTAATAGCTTTAAGCTCCTCCTGCCTCTCCTGGTTCCTGTAAGAGTCATTTAGCTTAAGTTCGATAGTTTCCACTTCCCTGGTCAGCGCCTCCTTTCGTGTATCAGATATTCTAGCACTCCTGAGGAGCTCAGTGACTCTTCGTCGTCTTCTGTAGAGGGAGCGTCTTTTTCTCTCCAGTTTACTCCTGCTCTTCTTCTTTCTTAGGGGAATATGCCTAGAACATGCTTCGGCTACCAGGAAGTTGATCCTTTCAAGGCACTGGTTTGGGTCCATGTCATTTAAGACATCTTCCCAACATGTTTCGTTTAGGACATGGTTTACCTGGTCCCAGTTGATGTTCTTGTTGTTGAAATTGTATTTTGTGAAGACACCTTCACCGGTACATGCATTCTGCTGTTCAGGACCCCTATGCATGTACGTCTGGACTTCGATTAGATTGTGATCGGAATTAGTTGTTTTTGATATTCTTATGTCTCTTATCAGGTCCTCATTATTTGTGAAGATAAGGTCAAGTGTGTTTTCTAGTCTTGTTGGCTCCACTATCTGCTGGCTTAAGGTGTGTTTTTCGCAGAGACTTAGTAGCTCATGTGTGTGAGACCTTTCATCTGCGCTACCTCCGGGGATTGTTTCAGCTATAACATTATTTGCTACATTTTTCCATTTTGTATGCCTTAGGTTGAAATCACCAAGCAGTAAGATGTTTGGGGATGGAGCTGGAAGGTTTTCCAAACAGTAATCGATTTTCAGTAGCTGTTCCTTGAACTGTTGGGAGGTTGTATCTGGTGGCTTGTATACAACCACAATGACTAGGTTTTGGTTCTCGATCTTTATTGATAGAACTTCAACTACCTCATTTGTGGTGTTCAGCAACTCCGTGCAGATAAGGGACTCTTTGACATACAGGCCAACCCCCCCTTGTTGCCTGTTTTTTCTGTCGCATCTAAAAAGGTTGTAACCACTTATCCATATTTCACTGTCAAAGTGATCTTTTGTGTGAGTCTCTGTGAAGGCTGCAAACATTGCATTAGACTCCACTAGAAGTCCACTGATAAAAGGTATTTTGTTGTTGGTGGATGGCTTAAGGCCCTGTATATTAGCAAATATGAACGAGGTTGTATTCTGTGTTTGTTGGGGGGATTTTGTTATTGGCATCAGTAGTTGTAATTCTGGAGGGCCATGGGTGGCCACTGGCTGCGCCTCCAGTCCAACAAGGCTCCAAGGTGGTGGACTATTTTTGTTATTTCCTTCCATTTTCTTTTTTCGTTTCCTGCCACTAAAAAATCACCTGGAGTTGGGTAGTCGTAGCTACTATTGTTTGTCCTGTGGGGTCTGTGCCTCCTGGTCCCTTTTAGATGGTATGCAGGGCACTCGATGTTGTAACACTGCTTCTGGAGGACCGAGGAGTGGCACATTTTTGGGTGAAAGAAAGTACAGGAAGAAGAGCGACACACTCCTTTAGACAGGAGGTCGCTACATTTTTTGGGATGGTCAAAGTTGCATGTCCCATTTTTTTCCCCTGTTATTCCATGCTTACAGATGCCCCAAGCATAATATTTGCACAAATTCACCTTTGGTTGAGAATTGTTGGGAGGTGTGTTGTCAATTTCTGCAGGTTCTGGGACTGCACTATAATCCTCAGTATCCAAGCCAGGGCCACCCCGTCCTGGATTCCATCTACTTTCCCCAGTAGAGGAAGGAGACTCCTCTCCAACATCTGTACTGTGGGCCACGGTCTTGTGCAATGATGGTTGTATATTTACTGTTTTTGTGGTGGTTTGGGTAGTGTCCCTAGGAGAGTCTGGGCTGGCAGTAAGGCTGGGGGCTGGGTCTGGGTCAGCACTGGGGCTGGGGGATGGGGCTGGGGCTATGACTGTGATGGTTGCAGAAGAGTCTACTCCAGAGGAGGGCTCCTCTACTACATCTGTACTAGGGGATATGGCATTGGTAGCTGTGGAGGAGTCTTTAACTGAATCCAGATTTTCACAATGGCTGGGGGCTGGGTCTGGGTCAGCCCTAAGGCTGGGCACTGAACTAGCTGTTGTTTTTGTTTCCCGTGTTTTTTCTAGTGTGTATCTGCTTATTTTTGGGTCAGTTGTTGTAGACTGGGCATTCTCTGTGTTAGACTTTACTCCTCTCCTATCTTCCCATGCTCTATATATTCCAGGTAGACTATTCAATAGTTCCTCCTTTTTCTCGTGTTTATTGTTTATTAACCTCCTGAGTGCTTTCCTGATATCTATCCATAGTTCCACATCCCTGTTGCAGATCCAGAAACACCTATCTAGATAGATGTCATTTTTGGTTGCAGTGTTTATTCTTGCACAGGTAACATGATGTTTTGAAAAGCAAAGGTTGCATGTGATTCTAGATTGTTTCCCAAGAGCCTTTCTACATGTCCCACAGGTATACTGTACTGCCATCCTGCCTGTATCCTATTTGCAACTGGGTACCACAAGAGCTTGATCTTCACTTTACCTTTCAGCTCTGCACGCAGGTGTGGGTGTTATAGGTCAATACATGGGTATGTGGGATGTAATTAGCATGGAGACTTATTACCCATTAAAAACTTTTATGTTGTATAACATCATATATCATACATCCTACAGCATCTGATTCCTGTCATGATCACTGCTGTTTATCTTGTCCTGGACAGTTATATGTAGTGGTGGTGGCTGGGTTTCGGTGATGAAAGGTAGTTCGGTGGTCAGGAGAATTGGGTATGGGTGCCAATAGGGGGGGTGAGGACCATCCCTTCTGGTTGGGGTGTCGGAGGGGGAGGGTGGCGAGAGGATTTGGTGGTGGTTTATCCTTTTCCACTATCCAGTCACTGCATGTTCACTGTTTCCCTGCACATCAATCAACTATCTCTTATTTTATTATTTCTACTATGGCTTAATACTTATCCAGTTTGTATCCCCACGTCTCCACTTTGCTTGGTTTGGTGATAAGTGGGTCCATGGTATGGGTACCAGCAGGGAGGGAACAACCCCCGCTGGTTGGGGTACGAAGGGGCGGGGGAGAGGTGGGGGGATCAGTGGGGTGACCGTAAACTTGAGCAGTTGTTCCCATATAATTACACCATAGCTTACACTAGCACTCGGTTTTAAAGGATTACTCTCATCCACAATTCAGTACACTATATCACTGCCTATTCAAATCCTTTTTCCTCGTTATAACACCTGTACGATAGTTTACATTTCTCTGTCGCCTCTGGCAATAATTTTCCTGGTGAGTGGTCAACCCATATATATATTCCATATATTGTACACTATGTATTGGGTATTTAACGGTCGTATGCTCAATTTATGTATGCTGTGATTCCCTGCACCTCAATGCTACCATCACTCGTTTCATATCTGTTGACTATAGTAGTTACTTATCCGTTATTAACACTTCACTGGACCTCTGGCAATAGTTCGCTAGTGCCAGTCGCTTGTAAGATATTCCCCTTTCTACACTATATTGTAGAGGTAACGGTTGTATGCTCAAATTATGTATGCTGTGATTCCCTGCACCTCAATGCTACCATCACTCTTTTCATATCTTATGACTATAGTAGTTTCTTATCCGTTATTAACACTTCACTGGGCCTCTGGCAATAGTTCGCTAGTGCCAGTCGCTTGTAAGATATTCCCCTTTCTACACTATATATTGAACGCTATACTTGGGGATAATTTGGATTGCTCTTATCTACAATTTAGTTCACTATGCCACTGCACATATATATCCTTGTCACTCACTATATTACTTATAGATAGATAGATCGATATTCGTTTATTTCCACTTGTGTCGACACCCGGCAATAATTCACTAGTGCTGGTCAGGCCTATTTCCCACGGTAACCGTTTCTCCACCGGCACTCTCTATGTGACACTATAATCACTATTTTCCTATTTAGCGTTCACTGATATTCCTTTTTTGTTTGTTCAAAGGAGTATATGCACTTTATGGTTACACACGCTTATTTTCCGCATTCTGTTCCCTTCACTGCCATCAAGACACGCAGTTTTTGACGGAGCACAAACGCGCGCGACTGTCCCCTCAGTGTAAGTCTTGTGTCTTCACTCTCACACTTGTGTGTAAGTCTTGTGTCTTCACTCTCACACTTGTGTGTAAGTCTTGTGTCTTCACTCTCACACTTGTGTGTAAGTCTTGTGTCTTCACTCTCACACTTGTCTGTAAGTCTTGTGTCTTCACTCTCACACTTGTCTGTAAGTCTTGTGTCTTCACTCTCACACTTGTCTGTAAGTCTTGTGCCTTCACTCTCACACTTGCCTGTAAGTCTTGTGTCTTCACTCTCACACTTGCCTGTAAGTCTTGTGTCTTCACTCTCACACTTGTCTGTAAGTCTTGTGTCTTCACTCTCACACTTGCCTGTAAGTCTTGTGTCTTCACTCTCACACTTGCCTGTAAGTCTTGTGCCTTCACTCTCACACTTGCCTGTAAGTCTTGTGTCTTCACTCTCACACTTGCCTGTAAGTCTTGTGTCTTCACTCTCACACTTGCCTGTAAGTCTTGTGCCTTCACTCTCACACTTGCCTGTAAGTCTTGTGTCTTCACTCTCACACTTGTCTGTAAGTCTTGTGTCTTCACTCTCACACTTGTCTGTAAGTCTTGTGTCTTCACTCTCACACTTGCCTGTAAGTCTTGTGTCATCACTCTCACACTTGTCTGTAAGTCTTGTGTCTTCACTCTCACACTTGTCTGTAAGACTTGTGTCATCACTCTCACACTTGTCTGTAAGACTTGTGTCATCACTCTCACACTTGCCTGTAAGTCTTGTGTCTTCACTCTCACACTTGCCTGTAAGTCTTGTGTCATCACTCTCACACTTGCCTGTAAGTCTTGTGTCTTCACTCTCACACTTGTCTGTAAGACTTGTGTCTTCACTCTCACACTTGCCTGTAAGTCTTGTGTCTTCACTCTCACACTTGCCTGTAAGTCTTGTGTCTTCACTCTCACACTTGCCTGTAAGTCTCACCTTTCAGAAGTGTTACCCTCAAATATTTTATGCCTTAAAGATCATCATCTTTTTCCATTTTCTCCACAAAATCTTATCAGCGCTGCCTCATCCTGGCAATTCCTCTCGCCAACTTTCCCACGGTTATAGACTCTACCCAAATTCACCCTCAGTAATCCCCCCCCAATTCCCCGTTACCTTCCCACAGTCACCGAAATCCCCTCACCCCAAAAATAACCTACCCCCCAAAAGAGTGCGGAATCTTCCGTAAATTCCCCCACTCCCTCGAGGGTTCAAGAATCGATTCGAAGTTTCCCTTAGTTTCCCCTCCCAAGGGTTCAGAATCTACCCTAAATCCCCTTACATTCCCTGAAGGAGGTTAGTCTCTCCCTCAATTACTCTCACTTCCCCGAGGGACCAGGCGGCCTTCAAGACCTAACTTTTTCTCCACAAAGGTCGGAATCTCCTTAAAATGACCCTTCATCGTTCTCTCTAACGTGACCCCGCCCCCCCGAGGGACTAGAATCTCCTCAAGTCCCTCCTCACTCTCACCGAAGGTTGACACCTCCTTTCCCCGTATCCTAGAGAAGAATCCCGAGGGGCCGATAGCGGCAAGTTAGTAAGGGTCGATGCTGCCTGAAACACTGCTTGCAGATCATTTTGTCTTGTGCAGAAAAAGTCAGCGAGTCTGACTCGAGTCTCGAACATCTTCGTACGGCATAATGATATCAATGACAAAGTCAGTTGATCAAATTGAAACTGCTGGCCCACAGATGGCTCCAACTTCATCCTGTTCCATATTTGTATTTCATAACAATAAAAAAGGCTTTCAAATGAGCTGATGTAGGTAACAGTTCTTAGCTTGTAAATGAAGTTAAGAACTGTAAACCTAACTTCGTAGAACCTTGTGTAAAGAGAGAGAGAGACAGAGAGAGAAAGAGAGAATACATTTTCCAGCAGCTGCAGCTGGTAGGGAATTTGTGGCACAACAACTCTTAAAGGGACTTTTTTCTTGGGTTCGACTCTTTCTCTTTCTCAGGCTGTGAGGAGAGAGAAGGATGAAGCCTGGACACCAGGGAACACTCCAGGACACACTCCAGCACACCATACTCACACTGAGAGACAAGGATGAAGCCTGGACACCAGGGAACACTCCAGGACACACTCAAGCACACTACACCCTCCCCACACAAATGTCAAGTGTATTTCACAATAGAAGTTGAAGGGTGTGCGTGCGTGCATACATGCGTTTGTGTGTTCGTGTACGCGGGTGTGCGTGTCATAAAGAGTGGAGCGGGAGGTACAGGCCACAAGAACGTCGTGAGGTGAGGTCACGACACAACATACACACGAATACAGATATACTCACATATATATACTCTGTGAGGAAGTCAGGGAATGCGGATGGCAGCTGCAGCCACGGATGGACCACAGTTTTTTTTTTTTGGTGTTTTTTTTTTAGTTCTCGGAGTGGTAAGGAGAACGAGCATGATGGAAGAGGCAAACACTCCACCCTGTTTCAAGAGAAGGTAAGATCTGGAAGCTAGGAAACAGTATAGTGGCCAATAGCTAACGGGTGGAGCTAGGAGCTATGAATTGACCCCTGCGAACATAACCAGAGAACAGTAATGTCAGTATATACATGCACACCTTTTCCACAGATGTCCTCATTTCCACGCTCAATAGTACTTAAGAGACAGAGTCAGAGATATGAAGAAAATAGAAGCAGAGCTTGGAACACATACAAATAGCTAAGGATAAAAAAAAAATAGGGAACCAATAGAAGATCAAGAAATGAACATGAGAAGGTGAGAAGAGAGGATGATGAGTGACAATAAGAGATTGATAGAGCAGCAAAAGGAAAACTAGCACAGCCAACATTACTGCACAGTCACATCAAACAGATAATAGCAAACGACCAAATGATAGTGAAGAACTAAACAAATGATTCAAGAACGTATACTTCACAGAGGCGAGGACAATAATGGGAGGCAAGAGAGGATAAATCACTGGAAACTGGACAGCCTCAACACAACAGAAGTTGAGGTACTTGAAGGTGTTAAGCAATGTAGACACGTCAAAAAAGATGTGGGACCTGAAGTGATGTTTCCTTGGATTCCGAAAAAAGGCTCAAGACACTGCAATAAGCCTCAGAAGACGAGGCACATTTGTAAAAAAAAAAAAAAAATCAAGATCCTCACTCTGCAAATGAGTAGACAGGGAGGCAGCACTGAGCTATACAATGCAATCTCTGACACGCATACTATCTAAAACAACAGACGTGATATTAAGGACCAGCAGAGGTTTAGGGAAGGTTAATCATGTCTATAAGTTAACTAAATTTCTACAAGTAATATGATGATGCAGGAAAGAGAAGGGTGGGTGGACTACACATTTTGGGACTTATAAAACATTCATTTGATACTGTAGCTCACAAGGGAGGAAGCCACAAACTACAAAAGCATGCAAGAAAAAAAACTGAATTAAAAGAAATATCTAAATGGAAAGATCGTTGGTGTGGGAGTGTGCATCGAGAGGACTGGCATAACAAGTGGTGTCCCATACGAAGCTATACTGAGACGCCGTACACACACAGTTGTGTATTCGTGTTTGTAGATAACATAAAACTTATGCTGGGAAATATACTGGGGAAAACAGGTAAAGACTTAAATAAGACTTGGCCAGACTGCACTACTGACTGAACAACGAAAGGTGGTGAAAACTGGGAAATTAAGAGAGAAAATCGGAAACAAAATTAAGAAGTGAGAGCAGACAAAGGATCTACGATACCACCATCATCCAATATTTCAGTCCACCTGTCAGATACTTTTAATAATCATAATGCCCGATTAGCCGGGCTGTGGTTCTTACGTTAGATTGCGTACGGCCCGAAATAACACCCTGCTTGATGAAGCCCTGATCCACCGCGAGGCCTGTCAAGGACTGAGCTGCGGGGCGTTGACTCTCGGAACGACCGCCAAGTACGCAGGTAGGTTTGGGACCAGTCCCTCCGGGATTTTTCAGGTGTAAATTATGAAGTACGTTTCTCGTCTACGTTCCAAGGAATACAGTTATGCAAATGTTTAGACAGGTTAGGTGAATTAAGATGTTTTATATTGCATTAATTTTCCCAAGGTAAGAATAGATTGATTGGTTGCAAAGTTAGGCTAGACTGCAAAATTAGGCTAGACTGCAAAGTTAGGCTAGACTGCAAAGTTAGGCTAGGCTGCAAAGTTAGGCTAGACTGCAAAGTTAGGCTAGACTGCAAAGTTAGGCTAGGCTGCAAAGTTAGGCTAGGCAGCAAAGTTAGGCTAGACTGCAAAGTTAGGCTAGGCTGCAAAGTTAGGCTAGGCTGCAAAGTTAGGCTAGACTGCAAAGTTAGGCTAGGCTGCAAAGTTAGGCTAGACTGCAAAGGTAGGTTAGACTGCAAAGTTAGGCTAGGTTGCAAAGTTAGGCTAGGTTGCAAAGTTAGGCTAGACTGCAAAGTTAGGCTAGGCTGCAAAGTTAGGCTAGACTGCAAAGTTAGGCTAGGCTGCAAAGTTAGGCTAGGCTGCAAAGTTAGGCTAGACTGCAAAGTTAGGCTAGACTGCAAAGTTAGGCTAGACTGCAAAGTTAGGCTAGACTGCAAAGTTAGGCTAGGTTGCAAAGTTAGGCTAGACTGCAAAGTTAGGCTAGGTTGCAAAGTTAGGCTAGACTGCAAAGTTAGGCTAGGCTGCAAAGTTAGGCTAGGCAGCAAAGTTAGGCTAGACTGCAAAGTTAGGCTAGGCAGCAAAGTTAGGCTAGACTGCAAAGTTAGGCTAGGAAGCAAAGTTAGGCTAGACTACAAAGTTAGGCTAGACTACAAAGTTAGGCTAGGCTGCAAAGTTAGTTTCTGTGCTAAATTTAAAAAAACATGCAAAAGAAATGTGTAAATAACTCATTCTTTTCCTTGATGCAAAGATTCTAAGGACAGTCCGTTTTTCTTGTTAGCTAATATACATAGAGAGCTGTGTATCTCTCAGTATACATACACCGAGAGCTGTGTATCTATCAGTATACATACACCGAGAGCTGCGTATCAGTATACATACACCGAGAGATGTGTATCTCTCAGTATACATACACCGAGAGCTGTGTATCTATCAGTATACATACACCGAGCGATGTGTATCTATCAGTATACATACACCGAGCGATATGTATCTATCAGTATACATACACAGAGATGTGCATCTCTCAGTATACATACACCGAGAGCTGTGTATCTCTCAGTATACATACACCGAGAGCTGTGTATCTATCAGTATACATACACAAAGAGATGTGCATCTCTCAGTATACATACACAGAGAGATGTGTATCTCAGTATACATACACCGAGCGATGTGTATCTATCAGTATACATACACCGAGCGATGTGTATCTATCAGTATACATACACAGATGTGCATCTCTCAGTATACATACACCGAGAGCTGTGTATCTCTCAGTATACATACACCGAGAGCTGTGTATCTCTCAGTATACATACACCGAGAGATGTGTATCTCTCAGTATACATACACCGAGAGATGTGTATCTCTCAGTATACATACACCGAGAGATGTGTATCTCTCAGTATACATACACCGAGAGATGTGTATCTCTCAGTATACATACACCGAGAGCTGTGTATCTATCAGTATACATACACAGAGATGTGCATCTCTCAGTATACATACACCGAGAGCTGTGTATCTCTCAGTATACATACACCGACAGATGTGTATCTCTCAGTATACATACACCGAGAGATGTGTATCTCTCAGTATACATACACCGAGAGATGTGTATCTCTCAGTATACATACACCGAGAGATGTGTATCTCTCAGTATACATACACCGAGAGCTGTGTATCTATCAGTATACATACACAGAGAGATGTGCATCTCTCAGTATACATACACCGAGAGCTGTGTATCTCTCAGTATACATACACCGAGAGCTGTGTATCTATCAGTATACATACACAAAGAGATGTGCATCTCTCAGTATACATACACCGAGAGCTGTGTATCTCTCAGTATACATACACCGAGAGATGTGTATCTATCAGTATACATACACAAAGAGATGTGCATCTCTCAGTATACATACACCGAGAGCTGTGTATCTCTCAGTATACATACACCGAGAGATGTGTATCTCTCAGTATACATACACCGAGAGATGTGTATCTCCCAGTATACATACACCGAGAGATGTGTATCTCTCAGTATACATACACCGAGAGATGTGTATCTCTCAGTATACATACACCGAGAGATGTGTATCTCTCAGTATACATACACCGAGAGATGTGTATCTCTCAGTATACATACACCGAGAGATATGTATCTCTCAGTATACATACACCGAGAGCTGTGTATCTCTCAGTATACATACACCGAGAGCTGTGTATCTCTCAGTATACATACAAAGAGAGCTGTGTATCTCTCAGTATACATACACCGAGAGCTGTGTATCTCTCAGTATACATACACTGAGAGCTGTGTATCTCTCAGTATACATACACCGAGAGCTGTGTATCTCTCAGTATACATACACCGAGAGCTGTGTATCTCAGTATACATACACCGAGAGCTGTGTATCTCTCAGTATACATACACCGAGAGCTGTGTATCTCAGTATACATACACCGAGAGCTGTGTATCTCTCAGTATACATACACCGAGAGCTGTGTATCTCTCAGTATACATACACTGAGAGCTGTGTATCTCTCAGTATACATACACTGAGAGCTGTGTATCTCTCAGTATACATACACTGAGAGCTGTGTATCTCTCAGTATACAAAGAGACCTGTGTATCTCTCAGTATACAAAGAGAGCTGTGTATCTCTCAGTATACATACACCGAGAGATGTGTATCTCTCAGTATACATACACCGAGAGATGTGTATCTCTCAGTATACATACACCGAGAGATATGTATCTCTCAGTATACATACACCGAGAACTGTGTATCTCTCAGTATACATACACCGAGAGATGTGTATCTCTCAGTATACATACACCGAGAGATGTGTATCTCTCAGTATACATACACCGAGAGATGTGTATCTCTCAGTATACATACACCGAGAGATGAGTATCTCTCAGTATACATACACCGAGAGATGTGTATCTCTCGGTATACAGACACCGAGAGATGTGTATCTCAGTATACATACACCGAGAGCTGTGTATCGCTCAGTATACATACACCGAGAACTGTGTATCTCTCAGTATACATACACCGAGAGATGTGTATCTCTCAGTATACATACACCGAGAGATGTGTATCTCTCAGTACACACACACCGAGAGATGTGTATCTCAGTATAAACACCGAGAGATGTGTATCTCAGTATAAACACCGAGAGATGTGTATCTCTCGGTATACACACACCGAGAGATGTGTATCTCTCAGTATACACACACCGAGAGATGTGTATCAGTATACATGCACCGAGAGATGTGTATCTCTCAGTATACATACACCGAGAGCTGTGTATCGCTCAGTATAAATACACCGAGAGCTGTGTATCGCTTAGTATAAATACGCCGAGAACTGTGTATCTCTCAGTATACATACACCGAGAGATGTGTATCTCTCAGTATACATACACCGAGAGATGTGTATCTCTCAGTATACACACACCAAGAGATGTGTATCTCAGTATACATACACCGAGAGATGTGTATCTCTCAGTATACATACACCGTGAGCTGTGTATCTCTCAGTATACATACACCGAGAGCTGTGTATCTCTCAGTATACATACACCGAGAGATGTGTATCTCTCAGTATACATACACCGAGGGTTGTGTATCTCTCAGTATACATAAACCGAGGGATGTGTATCTCTCAGTATACATAAACCGAGAGATGTGTATCTCTCAGTATACACACACCGAGGGATGTGTATCTCTCAGTATACATACACCGAGAGATGTGTATCTCTCAGTATACACACACCGAGGGATGTGTATCTCTCAGTATACACACACAGAGAGATGTGTATATCAGTATACATACACCGAGAGATGTGTATCTCTCAGTATACATACACCGAGAGATGTGTATCTCAGTATACATACACCGAGATGTGTATCTCTCTGTATACATACACCGAGATATGTATCTCAGTATACACACACCGAGAGATGTGTATCTCAGCATACATACACCGAGAGATGTGTATCTCTCAGTATACACACACCGAGAGATGTGTATCTCAGTATACATACACCGAGAGATGTTTATCTCTCAGTATACACACACCGAGAGATGTGTATCTCAGTATACATACACCGAGAGATGTGTATCTCAGTATACATACACAAAGAGATGTGCATCTCTCAGTATACATACACCAAGAGCTGTGTATCTCTCAGTATACATACACCGAGAGATGTGTATCTCTCAGTATACATACACCGAGAGATGTGTATCTCCCAGTATACATACACCGAGAGATGTGTATCTCTCAGTATACATACACCGAGAGATGTGTATCTCTCAGTATACATACACCGAGAGATGTGTATCTCTCAGTATACATACACCGAGAGATGTGTATCTCTCAGTATACATACACCGAGAGCTGTGTTTCTCTCAGTATTCATACACCGAGAGCTGTGTATCTCTCAGTATACATACACAGAGAGCTGTGTATCTCTCAGTATACATACACCGAGAGCTGTGTATCTCTCAGTATACATACACCGAGAGCTGTGTATCTCTCAGTATACATACACCGAGAGCTGTGTATCTCTCAGTATACATACACCGAGAGCTGTGTATCTCTCAGTATACATACACCGAGAGATGTGTATCTCTCAGTATACATACACCGAGAGCTGTGTATCTCAGTATACATACACCGAGAGCTGTGTATCTCTCAGTATACATACACCGAGAGCTGTGTATCTCTCAGTATACATACACTGAGAGCTGTGTATCTCTCAGTATACATACACTGAGAGCTGTGTATCTCTCAGTATACATACACTGAGAGCTGTGTATCTCTCAGTATACAAAGAGACCTGTGTATCTCTCAGTATACAAAGAGAGCTCTGTATCTCTCAGTATACATACACCGAGAGATGTGTATCTCTCAGTATACATACACCGAGAGATGTGTATCTCTCAGTATACATACACCGAGAGATATGTATCTCTCAGTATACATACACCGAGAACTGTGTATCTCTCAGTATACATACACCGAGAGATGTGTATCTCTCAGTATACATACACCGAGAGATGTGTATCTCTCAGTATACATACACCGAGAGATGAGTATCTCTCAGTATACATACACCGAGAGATGTGTATCTCTCGGTATACATACACCGAGAGATGTGTATCTCAGTATACATACACCGAGAGCTGTGTATCGCTCAGTATACATACACCGAGAACTGTGTATCTCTCAGTATACATACACCGAGAGATGTGTATCTCTCAGTATACATACACCGAGAGATGTGTATCTCTCAGTACACACACACCGAGAGATGTGTATCTCAGTATAAACACCGAGAGATGTGTATCTCAGTATAAACACCGAGAGATGTGTATCTCTCGGTATACACACACCGAGAGATGTGTATCTCTCAGTATACACACACCGAGAGATGTGTATCAGTATACATGCACCGAGAGATGTGTATCTCTCAGTATACATACACCGAGAGCTGTGTATCGCTCAGTATAAATACACCGAGAGCTGTGTATCGCTTAGTATAAATACGCCGAGAACTGTGTATCTCTCAGTATACATACACCGAGAGATGTGTATCTCTCAGTATACACACACCAAGAGATGTGTATCTCAGTATACATACACCGAGAGATGTGTATCTCTCAGTATACATACACCGTGAGCTGTGTATCTCTCAGTATACATACACCGAGAGCTGTGTATCTCAGTATACATACACCGAGAGATGTGTATCTCTCAGTATACATACACCGAGGGTTGTGTATCTCTCAGTATACATAAACCGAGGGATGTGTATCTCTCAGTATACATAAACCGAGAGATGTGTATCTCTCAGTATACATACACCGAGAGATGTGTATCTCTCAGTATACACACACCGAGGGATGTGTATCTCTCAGTATACACACACCGAGAGATGTGTATATCAGTATACATACACCGAGAGATGTGTATCTCAGTATACATACACCGAGATGTGTATCTCTCTGTATACATACACCGAGATATGTATCTCAGTATACACACACCGAGAGATGTGTATCTCAGCATACATACACCGAGAGATGTGTATCTCTCAGTATACACACACCGAGAGATGTGTATCTCAGTATACATACACCGAGAGATGTTTATCTCTCAGTATACACACACCGAGAGATGTGTATCTCAGTATACATACACCGAGAGATGTGTATCTCAGTATACACACACCGAGAGATGTGTATCTCAGTATACATACACCGAGAGATGTGTATCTCAGTATACATACACCGAGAGATGTGTATCTCTCAGTATACATACACCGAGAGATGTGTATCTCAGTATACATACACCCAGAGATGTGTATCTCTCAGTATACATACACCGAGAGATGTGTATCTCTCAGTATACATACACCCAGAGATGTGTATCTCTCAGTATACATACACCGAGAGATGTGTATCTCTCAGTATACATACACCGAGGGTTGTGTATCTCTCAGTATACATAAACCGAGGGATGTGTATCTCTCAGTATACATAAACCGAGAGATGTGTATCTCTCAGTATACATACACCGAGAGATGTGTATCTCTCAGTATACACACACCGAGAGATGTGTATATCAGTATACATACACCGAGAGATGTGTATCTCTCAGTATATACACACCGAGAGATGTGTGTCTCAGTATACATACACCGAGAGATGTGTATCTCTCAGTATACATACACCGAGAGATGTGTATCTCTCAGTATGCATACACCGAGAGATGTGTATATCAATATGCATACACCGAGAGATGTGTATATCAGTATACATACACCGAGACATGTGTATCTCAGTATACATGCACCGAGAGATGTGTATCTCAGTATATACACACCGAGAGATGTGTATCTCAGTATACATACACCGAGAGATGTGTATCTCGGTATACATACACCGAGAGATGTGTATCTCTCAGTATACATACACCGAGAGATGTGTATCTCAGTATACATACACCGAGAGATGTGTATATCAGTATACATACACCGAGAGATGTGTATCTCTCAGTATACATACACTGAGAGATGTGCATCTCTCAGTATACATACACCGAGAGATGTGTATCTCTCAGTATACATACACCGAGATGTGTATCTCAGTATACATACACCGAGAGATGTGTATCTCAGCATACATACACCGAGAGATGTGTATCTCTCAGCATACATACACCGAAAGATGTGTATCTCTCAGTATACATACACCGAGAGCTGTGTATCTCTAAGTATACATACACCGAGAGATGTGTATCTCTCAGTATATATACACCGAGAGATGTTTATCTCTCAGTATATATACACCGAGAGATGTTTATCTCTCAGTATACATACACCGAGAGCTGTGTATCTCTCAGTATACATACACCGAGAGCTGTGTATCTCTCAGTATACATACACCGAGAGATGTGTATCTCAGTATACATACACCGAGAGATGTGTATCTCTCAGTATACATACACCGAGAGATGTGTATCTCTCAGTATACATACACCGAGATGTGTATCTCTCAGTATACATACACCGAGAGCTGTGTATCTCTCAGTATACATACACCGAGAGATGTGTCTCTCAGTATACATACACCGAGAGATGTGTCTCTCAGTATACATACACCGAGAGCTGTGTATCTCTCAGTATACATACACCGAGAGATGTGTATCTCTCAGTATACATACACCGAGAGATGTGTATCTCTCAGTATACATACACCGAGAGATGTGTATCTCAGTATACATACACCGAGATGTGTATCTCTCAGTATACATACACCGAGAGATGTGTATCTCTCAGTATACATACACCGAGAGCTGTGTATCTCTCAGTATACATACACCGAGAGATGTGTATCTCTCAGTATACATACACCGACAGATGTGTATCTCTCAGTATACATACACCGAGAGATGTGTATCTCAGTATACATACACCGAGATGTGTATCTCTCAGTATACATACACCGAGAGATGTGTATCTCAGTATACATACACCGAGAGATGTGTATCTCTCAGTATACATACACCGAGAGATGTGTATCTCTCAGTATACATACACCAAGAGATGTGTATCTCTCAGTATACATACACCGAGAGATGTGTATCTCTCAGTATACATACACCGAGAGATGTGTATCTCTCAGTATACATACACCGAGAGATGTGTATCTCAGTATACACACAGAGAGATGTGTATCTCTCAGTATACATACACCGAGATGTGTATCTCAGTATACATACACCGAGAGATGTGTATCTCAGTATACACACACCGAGACATGTGTATCTCAGTATACACACACCGAGACATGTGTATCTCTCAGTATACCTACACTGAGAGATGTGTATCTCTCAGTATACATACACCGAGAGATGTGTATCTCAGTATACATACACCGAGAGATGTGTATCTCTCAGTATACATACACCGAGAGATGTGTATCTCTCAGTATACATACACCGAGAGATGTGTATCTCAGTATACACACACCGAGAGATGTGTATCTCTCAGTATACATACACCGAGAGATGTGTATCTCTCAGTATACATACACAGAGATGTGCATCTCTCAGTATACATACACCGAGAGCTGTGTATCTCTCAGTATACATACACCGAGAGATGTGTATCTCTCAGTATACATACACCGAGAGATGTGTATCTCTCAGTATACATACACCGAAAGATGTGTATCTCTCAGTATACATACACCGAGAGATGTGTATCTCTCAGTATACATACACCGAGAGCTGTGTATCTATCAGTATACATACACAGAGATGTGCATCTCTCAGTATACATACACCGAGAGCTGTGTATCTCTCAGTATACATACACCGAGAGCTGTGTATCTATCAGTATACATACACAGAGAGATGTGCATCTCTCAGTAAACATACACCGAGAGCTGTGTATCTATCAGTATACATACACAAAGAGATGTGCATCTCTCAGTATACATACACCGAGAGCTGTGTATCTCAGTATACATACACCGAGAGATGTGTATCTCTCAGTATACATCGAGAGATGTGTATCTCCCAGTATACATACACCGAGAGATGTGTATCTCAGTATACATACACCGAGAGATGTGTATCTCTCAGTATATACACACCGAGAGATGTGTCTCAGTATACATACACCGAGAGATGTGTATCTCTCAGTATACATACACCGAGAGATGTGTATCTCTCAGTATACATACACCGAGAGATGTGTATCTCTCAGTATACATACACCGAGAGATGTGTATATCAGTATACATACACCGAGAGATGTGTATCTCAGTATACATGCACCGAGAGATGTGTATCTCAGTATATACACACCGAGAGATGTGTATCTCAGTATACATACACCGAGAGATGTGTATCTCTCAGTATACATACACCGAGAGATGTGTATCTCTCAGTATACATACACCGAGAGATGTGTATCTCAGTATACATACACCGAGAGATGTGTATATCAGTATACATACACCGAGAGATGTGTATATCAGTATACATACACCGAGAGATGTGTATCTCTCAGTATACATACACCGAGAGATGTGTATCTCTCAGTATACATACACCGAGAGATGTGTATCTCTCAGTATACATACACCGAGATGTGTATCTCAGTATACATACACCGAGAGATGTGTATCTCAGCATACATACACCGAGAGATGTGTATCTCTCAGCACACATACACCGAGAGATGTGTATCTCTCAGTATACATACACCGAGAGCTGTGTATCGCTCAGTATACATACACCGAGAGCTGTGTATCTCTCAGTATACATACACCGAGAGCTGTGTATCTCTCAGTATACATACACCGAGAGATGTGTATCTCAGTATACATACACCGAGAGATGTGTATCTCTCAGTATACATACACCGAGAGATGTGTATCTCTCAGTATACATACACCGAGATGTGTATCTCTCAGTATACATACACCGAGAGCTGTGTATCTCTCAGTATACACACACCGAGAGATGTGTCTCTCTCAGTATACATACACCGAGAGATGTGTCTCTCAGTATACATACACCGAGAGCTGTGTATCTCTCAGTATACATACACCGAGAGATGTGTATCTCTCAGTATACATACACCGAGAGATGTGTATCTCTCAGTATACATACACCGAGAGATTTGTATCTCAGTATACATACACCGAGACGTGTATCTCTCAGTATACATACACCGAGAGATGTGTATCTCAGTATACATACACCGAGAGCTGTGTATCTCTCAGTATACATACACCGAGAGATGTGTATCTCTCAGTATACATACACCGAGAGATGTGTATCTCTCAGTATACATACACCGAGAGATGTGTATCTCAGTATACATACACCGAGATGTGTATCTCTCAGTATACATACACCGAGAGATGTGTATCTCTCAGTATACATACACCAAGAGATGTGTATCTCTCAGTATACATACACCAAGAGATGTGTATCTCTCAGTATACATACACCGAGAGATGTGTATCTCTCAGTATACATACACCGAGAGATGTGTATCTCTCAGTATACATACACCGAGAGATGTGTATATCAGTATACACACACCGAGAGATGTGTATCTCTCAGTATACATACACCGAGATGTGTATCTCAGTATACATACACCGAGAGATGTGTATCTCAGTATACACACACCGAGACATGTGTATCTCAGTATACACACACCGACACATGTGTATCTCTCAGTATACATACACTGAGAGATGTGTATCTCTCAGTATACATACACCGAGAGATGTGTATCTCAGTATACATACACCGAGAGATGTGTATCTCTCAGTATACATACACCGAGAGATGTGTATCTCTCAGTATACATACACCGAGAGATGTGTATCTCTCAGTATACATACACCGAGAGATGTGTATCTCTCAGTATACATACACCGAGAGATGTGTATCTCAGTATACATAAACCGAGAGATGTGTATCTCTCAGTATACATACACCGAGAGATGTGTATCTCAGTATACACACACCGAGAGATGTGTATCTCTCAGTATACATACACCGAGAGATGTGTATCTCTCAGTATACATACACCGAGAGATGTGTATCTCTCAGTATACATACACCGAGAGCTGTGTATCTATCAGTATACATACACAGAGATGTGCATCTCTCAGTATACATACACCGAGAGCTGTGTATCTCTCAGTATACATACACCGACAGATGTGTATCTCTCAGTATACATACACCGAGAGATGTGTATCTCTCAGTATACATACACCGAGAGATGTGTATCTCTCAGTATACATACACCGAGAGATGAGTATCTCTCAGTATACATACACCGAGAGCTGTGTATCTATCAGTATACATACACAGAGATGTGCATCTCTCAGTATACATACACCGAGAGCTGTGTATCTCTCAGTATACATACACCGAGAGCTGTGTATCTATCAGTATACATACACAGAGAGATGTGTATCTCTCAGTATACATACACCGAGAGCTGTGTATCTATCAGTATACATACACAGAGAGATGTGCATCTCTCAGTATACATACACCGAGAGCTGTGTATCTCTCAGTATACATACACCGAGAGCTGTGTATCTATCAGTATACATACACAGAGAGATGTGCATCTCTCAGTATACATACACCGAGAGCTGTGTATCTATCAGTATACATACACAGAGAGATGTTCATCTCTCAGTATACATACACCGAGAGCTGTGTATCTCTCAGTATACATACACCGAGAGATGTGTATCTCTCAGTATACATACACCGAGAGATGTGTATCTCTCAGTATACATACACCGAGAGATGTGTATCTCCCAGTATACATACACCGAGAGATGTGTATCTCTCAGTATACATACACCGAGAGATGTGTATCTCTCAGTATACATACACCGAGAGCTGTGTATCTTTCAGTATACATACACCGAGAGCTGTGTATCTCTCAGTATACATACACCGAGAGCTGTGTATCTCTCAGTATACATACACCGAGAGCTGTGTATCTCTCAGTATACATACACCGAGAGCTGTGTATCTCTCAGTATACATACACCGAGAGCTGTGTATCTCTCAGTATACATACACCGAGAGCTGTGTATCTCTCAGTATACATACACCGAGAGCTGTGTATCTCTCAGTATACATACACCGAGAGCTGTGTATCTCTCAGTATACATACACCGAGAGCTGTGTATCTCTCAGTATACATACACCGAGAGCTGTGTATCTCTCAGTATACATACACCGAGAGCTGTGTATCTCTCAGTATACATACACCGAGAGCTGTGTATCTCTCTGTATACATACACTGAGAGCTGTGAATCTCTCAGTATACATACACTGAGAGCTGTGTATCTCTCAGTATACATACACTGAGAGCTGTGTATCTCTCAGTATACAAAGAGACCTGTGTATCTCTCAGTATACAAAGAGAGCTGTGTATCTCTCAGTATACAAAGAGAGCTGTGTATCTCTCAGTATACATACACCGAGAGATGTGTATCTCTCAGTATACATACACCGAGAGATGTATATCTCTCAGTATACATACACCGAGAGATATGTATCTCTCAGTATACATACACCGAGAACTGTGTATCTCTCAGTATACATACACCGAGAGATGTGTATCTCTCAGTATACATACACCGAGAGATGTGTATCTCTCAGTATACATACACCGAGAGATGAGTATCTCTCAGTATACATACACCGAGAGATGTGTATCTCTCGGTATACATACACCGAGAGATGTGTATCTCAGTATACATACACCGAGAGATGTGTATCTCTCAGTATACATACACCGAGAGATGAGTATCTCTCAGTACACACACACCGAGAGATGTGTATCTCAGTATAAACACCGAGAGATGTGTATCTCAGTATAAACACCGAGAGATGTGTATCTCTCGGTATACACACACCGAGAGATGTCTATCTCTCAGTATACACACACCGAGAGATGTGTTTCTCAGTATACATGCACCGAGAGATGTGTATCTCTCAGTATACATACACCGAGAGCTGTGTATCGCTCAGTATAAATACACCGAGAGCTGTGTATCGCTTAGTATAAATACGCCGAGAACTGTGTATCTCTCAGTATACATACACCGAGAGATGTGTATCTATCAGTATACATACACCGAGAGATGTGTATCTCTCAGTATACACACACCAAGAGATGTGTATCTCAGTATACATACACCGAGAGATGTGTATCTCTCAGTATACATACACCGTGAGCTGTGTATCTCTCAGTATACATACACCGAGAGCTGTGTATCTCTCAGTATACATACACCGAGAGATGTGTATCTCTCAGTATACATACACCGAGGGTTGTGTATCTCTCAGTATACATAAACCGAGGGATGTGTATCTCTCAGTATACATAAACCGAGAGATGTGTATCTCTCAGTATACATACACCGAGAGATGTGTATCTCTCAGTATACATACACCGAGAGATGTGTATCTCTCAGTATACACACACCGAGGGATGTGTATCTCTCAGTATACACACACCGAGAGATGTGTATATCAGTATACATACACCGAGAGATGTGTATATCAGTATACATACACCGAGAGATGTGTATCTCTCAGTATACATACACCGAGAGATGTGTATCTCAGTATACATACACCGAGATGTGTATCTCTCTGTATACATACACCGATATATGCATCTCAGTATACACACACCGAGAGATGTGTATCTCAGCATACATACACCGAGAGATGTGTATCTCTCAGTTTACACACACCGAGAGATGTGTATCTCAGTATACATACACCG
Source organism: Cherax quadricarinatus (assembly GCF_038502225.1). NCBI lineage: Eukaryota > Metazoa > Arthropoda > Malacostraca > Decapoda > Parastacidae > Cherax > Cherax quadricarinatus. The sequence continues at coordinate 35,885,573 of NC_091322.1, read as the reverse complement.
AGAGATGTGTATCTCTCAGTATACACACACCGAGAGATGTGTATCTCAGTATACATACACCGAGAGATGTGTATCTCAGTATACATACACCGAGAGATGTGTATCTCAGTATACATACACCGAGAGATGTGTATCTCAGTATACATACACCGATAGATGTGTATCTCTCAGTATACATACACCGAGAGATGTGTATCTCAGTATACATACACCCAGAGATGTGTATCTCTCGGTATACATACACCGAGAGATGTGTATCTCTCAGTATACATACACCCAGAGATGTGTATCTCTCAGTATACATACACCGAGAGATGTGTATCTCTCAGTATACATACACCGAGAGATGTGTATCTCTCAGTATACATACACCGAGGGTTGTGTATCTCTCAGTATACATAAACCGAGGGATGTGTATCTCTCAGTATACACACACCGAGGGATGTGTATCTCTCAGTATACACACACCGAGAGATGTGTATATCAGTATACATACACCGAGAGATGTGTATCTCACAGTATACATACACCGAGAGATGTGTATCTCAGTATACATACACCGAGATGTGTATCTCTCTGTATACATACACCGAGATATGTATCTCAGTATACACACACCGAGAGATGTGTATCTCAGCATACATACACCGAGAGATGTGTATCTCTCAGTATACACACACCGAGAGATGTGTATCTCAGTATACATACACCGAGAGATGTGTATCTCTCAGTATACACACACCGAGAGATGTGTATCTCAGTATACATACACCGAGAGATGTGTATCTCAGTATACATACACCGAGAGATGTGTATCTCAGTATACATACACCGAGAGATGTGTATCTCAGTATACATACACCGAGAGATGTGTATCTCTCAGTATACATACACCGAGAGATGTGTATCTCAGTATACATACACCCAGAGATGTGTATCTCTCAGTATACATACACCGAGAGATGTGTATCTCTCAGTATACATACACCGAGAGATGTGTATCTCTCAGTATACATACACCAAGAGATGTGTATCTCTCAGTATACATACACCGAGAGATGTGTATCTCTCAGTATACATACACCGAGAGATGTGTATCTCTCAGTATACATACACCGAGAGATGTGTATCTCTCAGTATACATACACCGAGAGATGTGTATCTCTCAGTATACATACACCGAGAGATGTGTATCTCTCAGTATACATACACCGAGAGATGTGTATCTCTCAGTATACACACACCGAGAGACGTGTATCTCAGTATACATACACCGGGAGATGTGTATCTCTCAGTATACACACACCGAGAGATGTGTATCTCAGTATACATACACCGAGAGATGTGTATCTCAGTATACATACACCGAGAGATGTGTATCTCAGTATACATACACCGAGAGATGTGTATCTCAGTATACATACACCGAGAGATGTGTATCTCAGTATACATACACCGAGAGATGTGTATCTCAGCATACATACACCGAGAGATGTGTATCTCAGTATACATACACCGAGAGATGTGTATCTCTCAGTATACACACACCGAGAGATGTGTATCTCAGTATACATACACCGAGAGATGTGTATCTCTCAGTATACATACACCGAGAGATGTGTATCTCAGTATACATACACAGAGATGTGTATCTCAGTATACATACACCAAGAGATGTGTATCTCAGCATACATACACCGAGAGATGTGTATCTCTCAGCATACATACACCGAGAGATGTGTATCTCTCAGTATACATACACCGAGAGCTGTGTATCGCTCAGTATACATACACCGAGAGATGTGTATCTCTCAGTATACATACACCGAGAGATGTTTATCTCTCAGTATACATACACCGAGAGCTGTGTATCTCTCAGTATACATACACCGAGAGCTGTGTATCTCTCAGTATACATACACCGAGAGCTGTGTATCTCAGTATACATACACAGAGAGATGTGTATCTCTCAGTATACATACACCGAGAGATGTGTATCTCTCAGTATACATACACCGAGATGTGTATCTCTCAGTATACATACACCGAGAGATGTGTATCTCAGTATACATACACCGAGATGTGTATCTCTCAGTATACATACACCGAGAGATGTGTATCTCTCAGTATACATACACCGAGAGCTGTGTATCTCTCAGTATACATACACCGAGAGATGTGTATCTCTCAGTATACATACACCGAGAGATGTGTATCTCTCAGTATACATACACCGAGAGATGTGTATCTCAGTATACACACAGAGAGATGTGTATCTCTCAGTATACATACACCGAGATGTGTATCTCAGTATACATACACCGAGAGATGTGTATCTCAGTATACACACACCGAGACATGTGTATCTCAGTATACACACACCGAGACATGTGTATCTCTCAGTATACATACACTGAGAGATGTGTATCTCTCAGTATACATACACCGAGAGATGTGTATCTCAGTATACATACACCGAGAGATGTGTATCTCTCAGTATACATACACCGAGAGATGTGTATCTCTCAGTATACATACACCGAGAGATGTGTATCTCTCAGTATACATACACAGAGAGATGTGTATCTCTCAGTATACATACACCGAGAGATGTGTATCTCTCAGTATACATACACCGAGAGATGTGTATCTCTCAGTATACATACACCGAGAGATGTGTATCTCTCAGTATACATACACCGAGAGATGTGTATCTCTCAGTATACATACACCGAGAGATGTGTATCTCAGTATACACACACCGAGAGATGTGTATCTCTCAGTATACATACACCGAGAGATGTGTATCTCTCAGTATACATACACCGAGAGATGTGTATCTCTCAGTATACACACACCGAGAGATGTGTATCTCTCAGTATACATACACCGAGAGATGTGTATCTCAGTATACATACACCGAGAGATGTGTATCTCTCAGTATACATACACCGAGAGATGTGTATCTCAGTATACACACACCGAGAGATGTGTATCTCTCAGTATACATACACCGAGAGATGTGTATCTCTCAGTATACATACACCGAGAGATGTGTATCTCTCAGTATACATACACCGAGAGATGTGTATCTCAGTATACATACACCGAGAGATGTGTATCTCTCAGTATACATACACCGAGAGATGTGTATCTCAGTATACACACACCGAGAGATGTGTATCTCTCAGTATACATACACCGAGAGATGTGTATCTCTCAGTATACATACACCGAGAGATGTGTATCTCTCAGTATACATACACCGAGAGATGTGTATCTCAGTATACATACACCGAGTACAGGTAACATGCTGCCAGAATAACCCTCACGTAGTAGTAGATAGGCTTTAAACTCAATATTACCACCAACAAAGACCTCCTCCGCTGCTCTGACCCAACCACCTCATTCTTATTATCAGTCTTACACATTATTATATTGACGAGTAAGCGCTAAACCAGTTGGGGTACTGACCATTTCCATTTTCATTCTTGAATTCACGTTACTCTAAATATTTCGGAAGTTCCTGTGTCACGCGGGTTATTTTTCACGTTATTCTTTTAAAAAGTGTCTTATTATTTTTCCTACATTTATTTCTCATTCTAACCTTTAATTCTCATAAATGAATTTTCGTACTCTTACGATTTTCTTAATTTAATAACTTTAATTTTAACAGACTGCATTAACCGCAGACTAAATTTTCAGTTATTTTCCTCTGCGGTTCACAGAAAACTTTATATATATATATATATATATATATATATATATATATATATATATATATATATATATATATATATATATATATATTTATATATATATATATATATATATATATATATTATATATATATATATATATATATATATATATATATATATATATATTATATATATATATATATATATATATATATATATATATATTATATATATATATATAGATATATATATATATATATATATATATATATATATATATATATATATATATATAATGTCGTGCCGAATAGGTAAAATTGGTCAATTAGCAAGAACTCATTTAAAATTAAGTCCTTTCTAAAATTTTCTCATACACGTTTAAAGATATATATTTTTTCATTTATGCTAATGTAAAAATTAATAATTTCGTACGAAAAGAAGCTTAGAAAACTTACTTAACCTTATTATAACAAGAGTAATTTAATTGAGCCTAATCCAACTAAATATTTTACATAAGTTTGCAATAATTTAATATTGTAACTTGTTCCAGTTACGGTACCGTAACTTGTTCCAGCTACGGTACTGAAACCTGTTCCAGCTACGGTACTGTGACTTGTTTCAGCTACGGTACTGTGACTTGTTCCAGCTACGGTACTGTGACTTGTTCCAGCTACGGTACCGTGTCTTGTTCCAGCTACGGTACTGTGACTTGTTCCAGCTACGGTACTGTGACTTGTTCCAGTTGCATACTGTGTCTTGTTCCAGCTACGGTACCGTGTCTTGTTCCAGCTACGGTGCTGTGTCTTGTTCCAGCTACGGTACCGTGTCTTGTTCCAGCTACGGTACTGTGACTTGTTCCAGCTACGGTACTGTGACTTGCTCCAGTTGCATACTGTGTCTTGTTCCAGCTACGGTACCGTGTCTTGTTCCAGCTACGGTGCTGTGTCTTGTTCCAGCTACGGTACCGTGTCTTGTTCCAGCTACGGTACTGTGACTTGTTCCAGCTACGATACTGTGACTTGTTCCAGCTACGGTACTGTGACTTGTTCCAGCTACGGTAGTGTGACTTGCTCCAGTTGCATACTGTGTCTTGTTCCAGCTACGGTACCGTGTCTTGTTCCAGCTACGGTACTGTGACTTGTTCCAGCTACGATACTGTGACTTGTTCCAGCTACGGTACTGTGACTTGTTCCAGCTACGATACTGTGACTTGTTCCAGCTTATAAGCGAGCCGAGGTAGGATAACAACTCTTTGTCTGAGATTCAGTGCTGTATAAAAATCCCATAATCCCATGCCATGGTTTTGAAAACCAACGTCGTTGTACATTATGTTCGGTTTTTAATATCTAATCAAAAGTTTTTTTTTTTAATTCAATTAGATGAGTTTTTAAAACCCATTTAATCGGCTTGGAGATCATACGAGATTTTTTTTTAAAAAGACTACTTGAACTGCCTTAAAGAAGGATGCACCAGCGTGGTGGTCCAGTGGACCGGTATCCACCTTGGATGTACCAGTGTGGTGGTTCAATGGACCGGTATCCACCTTGGATGTACTAGTGTGCTGGCTCAACAGACCGGTATCCAACTTGGATGTATGAGTGTGGTGGTCCAGTGGACCGGTATCTCCCTTGGATGTACCAGCTTCATGGTCCAATGTTCTACAATCAGCAGCACATCACAAACAACACAGATGAGTGACAGGAACACCTGCGAACAGGTGACTATGGGACAGATGTGTATACCCGAACTTCAATCGACACTGATTGAGAAGGATGAGGAGGAGGGCCAAACACCCACGTCCTGCTGAACCCTGTATAATTGGTTCCCAGTATACAGGGCCCACTATTTCTCAAGCACATATCTGTGGATATGGCCCATGAAGGTACTGTAAGTCTACTGTCGACTGGGCTCACTGCAGCAGCCTTTGCTTCGGCATTCACCCATTCATTTCCCGGGACACCAACAGAACTCCACAAATTAATGTGGCTATAATTATAACCTTATTTTTTAAAGGGTGGAAGGGTAAGCCAGCGGAAGGCCTCGGTCTGATGGCCAAAAGCTCCAGCTGCAGGCCAAGACAGGATTAAGACCCACGTCAGGAAACACCTGACCTGTTTCCTAACGAATCTTACCTAACTTAATCTAACCACATCCTTGTGCCGCGTGTGGAGCTGCGGCAACTACTCTTAATAATAATAACAATAATAATAATAATCTTTATTTCTACAAGAACATAACATAACTTATACAGGCCTAGTTGACATCGATGACATACTATATAGCTTCTAACACTAAACACTTGGGTGTTACCCAACTTAAGTTTACGAGTGTGGAGAACAGATGAGAGTATCATGGAGGGAGTATAAACACCGGGTGTAGCAACACTGGGTGTATCAGGGAAAGTTTATAGAGGACACAGATCACCCATGACTTACAATCCTCTTAGTAAAGCATCATCCTTGTCTGGCACGACAATCCGATTACCTTCTTCCCCTGAGATAGCGAAGACCCGCCCCACTTGTTTTTTTCTGTTCACTAGTGTGTTCACTGGTTTGTTCACCGGTGTTCACTAGTTTGTTCGCCAGTGTTCACTAACTTCTAAACTTGTGTTCGATAGTTTGTCTTCACACGTGTTCACTTGTTTCCTCAGCAGTGTGTTCACCTGTTTGTTTTCTGAGTATTCATATATATTAACCCGTTTGTTCAACGGTGTGTTCACGCAGTTCCCCGTTATCTCCGCACTGTATTGCTCTGGTAAGTGAGGAACCGGGGATGTAACGAAAGAAAGAAGAAGAAAACAGATGGAGGAAGAGAGGAGGGAAGAAAATAGATGGAGCAGAGAGGATACAGATGGAGAAGAGGGGGGAAGCATATACTTTTGATGGGTTTCGAGAATTTTTCTGCTCCCAGGTCCTAGGCCAGGCTTGTCTGGTGCTTGCCTGGTCAACCAGGTTGTTGCTGCAGCTACTGGCGGCCTGATGACCCACATATCCATCATAGCCTGGTTGAACTGGCACTTGACGAAGGTATTTGTCGAGTTTCCTCTTGAAGACTTCTACACTTGTCCAGGAAGTGTTTCTGATATCTGTTGATACAGTGTTTTCTGATGGTTCCCTCGGCGCCCCTACTTTTTCACTGAGCTTGTTTTGCATTTTCTCCCGTATCCTTCACTCCGGTATGTTATGGCAGTGTCCAGATATGGGACAAGACCCTCAAGCACCTACCACGTATATATTATCATGCATCACTCTCTACACTCCAGTGATTCACATTCAGGACTTTGAGACGTTCCCAGTAATTTAAATGCTTTACTGGCTCTATGCTGATCGTAAATGATATCTGTATCTGTTCCAGCTGTGATATATCTTCTGCTCTAAAAGCATCCATCAACACTGATCAATACTCATTCAGTCTTAAATTATATCAGTGTACAAATTAATATATATCAGTACAGAATATAAACATGAGTCCACAGTGAAATGTTGTTATAATTATTAGTGTTATTATTACTAATGCTAATATAATTATTTATATTACTACTGCTACTACCACCACTACTACTACTACCACCATCACCATTACTATTACCACCACCACTACTACTGCTACTATCACTACTACAGCTAATATTACTGTTTTTTACTACTGCTAAAATAATTACCTCTTCGAGCATTATTACTACTACCAAATAATAAATAATAATATATAGTATACAAAAAATTATACAATTCACAATAATAACAATACACAAACATTCACACAAGCTAACAACTTCTTGGGGCTCGGAATTAGTTTTTACATTCCAAGAACGACTAGTCTGGGAAACAGCCTAGTGCTGTGTCTTTTTACAAAGACAATTAAGACGGCACTGCCAGGCTTGTGATCCTGCCTAAGCTGCCGTGTCGGGGGAAATTGTTGCAGTGTGCAACGTCGCAGCTTGCAATAACCCATTACAATAGGGCCCAGTCTTCGTGAGCAACCAATTCTATACACGACTTATTATCAATTGTTGCTCCAAGCACTGACCATTAAATGAACCAATCTTGCATGGATGTGCTTCCGTGTTATCAAACGAACACCCTGAATGTGTTCGTGAGTTAAATGTTCGAAGGTTAAAAATGTTCGTACGTTAAAGATATTCGTATGTTGGAAGTGTTGTCAAACGTGTTGGTGGATCATAGCACTAACACACACGAGGACGCAGAGAACAACGGGTAATAAAGACAACTTTCTGAACCTGAACCTGGATGGAAATGGTATAAAATACCGACACAATGGAAATATAAACACATATGAAGTATAATGTGATCCTTTACTGACAACGTTTCGCCCACAGAGTGGGCTTTATCAAGTCACAAACAGATCTGTTTGTGACTTGATAAAGCCCATTGTGTGTTAACATTTCCGAACCTGAACCTTCAATACAAAGATCTAACATCCAAGAAATTCAACTACATTCTCAATCTTTTTACCCTCCATACGTGTCTCTGAACATCAACACACCTTTGACACTGACCTTATTAATTATATATGACCTCTCTGTCTCTGTCTCTCCCGCTCTGTGTGTGTGCCTCCTCTTCTCACCACTGTCTCTTACTTACTGTCCTTTTCTTTCTTATTATCTCACTGTTTCTTCTTCCCCACACAATCTCTGCGCAGGATGGCACACACATACGCACACACACACACACCTCTATTACAAAAAAAAAAAAACTTTTAAACACAACAAAATCAGTAACCTGAGTCAGCAGAGCAGCAGTACTCAGCAGTCCCCGAGGAAAGACTTAATCATCACACCAGACAACTACACATTTAATTAACTGCCCGGTAAATCTTCATGTCTCCAGTCTTCTTCAAGAGGCTCTGAGATAATCTGTATTTCCGTCGGAAGGAAGTTGATGCTTTAATAAAAAAATATTCATTACTGAGTTGCGGACAAAATTTTGATGGATAAAAAAAAAAAATGTGGAAGTCGGAATGTGTGTAGAAAATGGCAGCAGAAGGATGCCCCAGGGAAATTAAGGAGGCTAACTCACTCTGAGATTATGTTGTAGATTCATTGTGTGATGAGATTAACGAGTGATTTTGTGTGTGTGTGTGTGTGTGTGTGTGTGTGTGTGTGTGTGTGTGTGTGTGTGTGTGTGTGTGTGTGTGTGTGTGTGTATTCACCTATTTGTGGTTCCAGGGGTCGTGTTGAGAGGAGGGCAGCAGCAGCAGCAGCTGTCTTCATATCTCATATTATAAATATTTATAAACTGATAAAAATATGATTTGTTATTATTATTATTATTATTATTATTATTATTATTATTATTATTATTATTATTATTATATTTGACAGTCTTGCAGTTGAGTTTTGTGGTTCATAAGGTGAGGCTCCACTGTGACTGCTTCCTAACTGGCGTTGCATCAGTGTTGATAACTCACGTTAAGGGTTATCAAGGGACGAGGAGGCCGCCACGGAAAATGCCAGGCGAGGTCAAGAGGTCAGACAGAAAATATGAAGAGGGAGAAATAAAAAAAAACGAGAAAGTGAGAGGTATAGCAATAAAAGACAGTTACTAACGAAATGATCATTGGACGGTTAGACTTAATGTAGAAACAGAACAAGTGCCTCCTTACACTAGTCAGATGATGACCTGGTAAAATATCTACTGGCCTACCACAGCTTGGTTTTACACCCCTTCTACAACACAGATCACTACCTAAGTAGTAGTATTCTGAGAATATAACAGAAAATGGGTGATGGGCGTAAATAAAACGAGGTGTTGAATGAAAGTGGGGAACGAACCCAGAAGAGGTAATACATTTTCGAGGAATGAAATGAGATTTCTTTAAGAAAAACAAATGTTAGTATAGCTTACAGAAGGTCGAGGGGTGGGGCTGTGGACAAAGGGTTAACTTATAGATAAGGGGTCAAGGCAGGTAAAATTTTTATCTGACGAGTCACAGCGGGATTGACTTTTGACATAAAAGGAAGCAAAACGAAAAACAAAACAAGCATAATACAAAAGGTCGTGTCATGGGTCAGAGATCACCGGGAGACTGACCAAGGTGAAAATATCACTGGTGATGGTTCTGAGTGGGAAGGAAGGAAGGAAGGGGCGGAGTGAGACAGACATACCCGGTGAAAATGGTATAAAATACCAACAAGTTGATGATTAAGACACATGTACAACAGTTGGGTATCTTTATTGTTGAAAAGCTTCGCCTACGCAGTAGGCTTCTTCAGTCAAACACAAAGGCAGCAAGTGTAGTAGCGAAATGGTCTGGAGGGATATCGTTCCAGACCATGAAGCTGAACTTTTCTCCAGGCTGACCAACTGACCACCTTATATCTCCAGGATTGAAGGATTGATTACATCATCATTTCACTACTACACCTGCTGCCTCTGTATTTGACTGAAAAAGCCTACTGAAGAGGCGAAGCGTTTCAACAATAAGGATACCCAACTGTTGCACACAGGTGTCTTAATCATTAGACAAACCCGAAACCAACACCTGGCTCAAACATTTGACACACCCTACGAGTTCAGCATAAGTACAGCACTGGTCCAACATAGAACTTTCAACTACCTCACCTTCATGTTCCTTAAGACACCCAGTGTTATCCCTCCATAGTGCCGGCACCACTGATGACAATGATTGGTGTCAGGTGATTCTCCATAACGGATAAACCAATAACAATACTGGAGAATAATACCTGAAAGGGAGGTTATGCTTTAACTGTCATACCTGCTCGCCCACTTGGTGTGGTGGAGAGAGAGGGAGGGTCAACCACAGTGGTGTGAGGACGGGGAAATGAGCTGGTGGAGTGGTAAGACTCAGGTGGCTCGTATTTGTGACATCACTAGTACATCTGCAAGCAATGCTTAATTAAGGACTTAAGAAGGTTCACAAAGAAAGTACATATATATGAGTACCTGCTCTGATGTGCACTGACAACAGTACCACTGCTCTGGTGTGTACAGAGTACAGTACCACTGCTCTGATGTGTACTGAGAACAGTACCACTGCCCTGGTGTGTACAGAGTACAGTACCGCTGCTCTGATGTGTACTGAGAACAGTACCACTGCTCTGGTGTGTACGGAGTACAGTACCGCTGCTCTGATGTGTACTAAGAACAGTACCGCTGCTCTTGTGTGTACTGAGAACAGTACCGCTGCTCTGATGTTTACTGAGAACAGTACCGCTGCTCTGATGTTTACTGAGAACAGTACCGCTGCTCTGATGTGTACTGAGAACAGTACCGCTGCTCTGATGTTTACTGAGAACAGTACCGCTGCTCTGATGTTTACTGAGAACAGTACCGCTGCTCTGATGTGTACTGAGAACAGTACCGCTGCTCTGATGTGTACTGCGTACAGTACTGCTGCTCTGACGTGTACTGAGTACAGCACCGCTGCTCTGATGTGTACTGAGTACAGTACCACTGCTCTGATGTGTACTGAGAACAGTACCGCTGCTCTGATGTGTACCGAGAACAGTACCGCTGCTCTGATGTGTACCGAGAACAGTACCGCTGCTCTGATGTGTACCGAGAACAGTACCGCTGCTCTGATGTGTACTGAGTACAGTACCGCTGCTCTGATGTGTACTGAGTACAGTACCGCTGCTCTGATGTGTACCGAGAACAGTACCGCTGCTCTGGTGTGTACAGAGTACAGTACCGCTGCTTTGATGTGTACTGAGTACAGAACTGCTGCTCTGATGTGTACTGAGAACAGTACCACTGCTCTGGTGTGTACGGAGAACAGCACCGCTGCTCTGGTGTGTACTGAGAACAGTACCGCTGCTCTGGTGTGTACTGAGAACAGTACCGCTGCTCTGGTGTGTACTGAGAACAGTACCGCTGCTCTGGTGTGTACTGAGAATAGTACCGCTGCTCTAGTGTGTACGAAGTACAGTACCGCTGCTCTGGTGTGTACTGAGAACAGTACCGCTGCTCTGGTGTGTACTGAGAATAGTACCGCTGCTCTAGTGTGTACGAAGTACAGTACCGCTGCTCTGGTGTGTACTGAGAACAGTACCGCTGCTCTGGTGTGTACTGAGAACAGTACCGCTGCTCTGGTGTGTATTGAGAACAGTACCGCTGCTCTGGTGTGTACTGAGAACAGTACCGCTGCTCTGGTGTGTACTGAGAACAGTACCGCTGCTCTGATGAGTACTGAGAACAGTACCGCTGCTCTGATGTGTACTGAGAACAGTACAGCTGCTCTGTAGTATACGGAGTACAGTATCGCTGCTCTGATGTGTACTGAGAACAGTACCGCTGCTCTGGTGTGTACTGAGTACAGTACCGCTACTCTGATGTGTGCTGAGAAAAGTACCGCTTTGTGTACTGAGAATAGTACCGCTGCTCTGCTGCAATAACTACAACCAAGCAATCACAGAATTGTTTATACAAGCGTTGATGGTGGCTGGCGCTTCCTGGGTGTAGAGAAACACTATCTGGAAGCAGTTACCAAGTGAAGTCAGGCGTGAAGTCAGAGCGTGAAGTCAGGCGTGAAGTCAGAGCATGAAGTCAGGCGTGAAGTCAGAGCGAGAAGCCAGGCATGAAGCCAGTTTCCGCACACAGAGTACTTTTGGTGGTCGTCAGTGACCACACCAACATTCCCATGCTCTCATCTTGGTAAGTGCATCCACTATGTTAGTGTCGCAGCATTAAATTACAGCGATAAAGGACGTGTTTTAAAATTTTTTAAATTACAAGGAGAGTTTAGTTTAATATGTTTATTATGCACCCCATACCCATCCTGTGGGCGGCAGTCAAAAGATTACAGAGGTACATAATTGGTCCAGGGACTGGACTCTAAAGTTTTGATAGCTGAGCAAGTTACAGAGGTAATGAATTCACAATTTACAAAGGTAATGAACTCCAGGTAGGTCTAGTCACAATCATGACAAGTTACAAAGGTATTTACAGAATAACCTCCAGGTACCTGTGTCTGACTTTTAAATTACACTGAGAAAGAACGCTTTTTTACTTATTTATGAGGTGAAATGAAAAAATAAGATTGCCTATTTTTTCCCATTAGGTAATCAATCAACAAGTTAACTGCAGTTAATTTAATAACTCAGGTAAACATATCAATTTAACAAGCTTTAGGTAAACACCGGGGAAAATGTCTGGAGTTTTGAGACTCTCTGACCGCGGGTTCAATCCCGCCCGTGGTATGGTTAAAATGTTATCTACTCCTCAAATTACTAATTCAATATAAATAATGTTTGTTAGTCATATAAACACAAGTTCAGCAACATTCATATATATATATATATATATATATATATATATATATATATATATATATATATATATATATCTTTCTTTCAACACATCGGCTGCATCCCACCGAGGCGGGGTGGCCCAAAAGGAAAAACGAAAGTTTCTCCTTTTACATTTAGTAATATATACAGGAGAAGGGGTTACTAGCCCCTTGCTCATATATATATATATATATATATATATATATATATATATATATATATATATATATATATATATATATATATATATATATATATATAAATGAAGGAGGGGTGTTAATGTTGCAGTTTAAAAACTGTAGTGTAAAGCACCCTTCTGGCAAGACTGATGGAGTGAATGATGGTGAAAGTTTTTCTTTTTCGGGCCACCCTGCCTTGGTGGGAATCGGCCAGTGTGATAATAAATAATAATAATAATAATAATAATAATAATAATAATAATAATTATATATATATATATATATATATATATATATATATATATATATATATATATATATATATATATATATATATATATATATATATATATATTTAAATTTGACACACACACAAAAAAAATTTAACAGACCGAATTAATTTCATTTAACAGAAAATAATGAAATACACGAATTTCGTGATGTTAGCGCCGATTTTCACGGAAGTACAGCAAAAGGCTGGTTTCTCCTAAACCATCCTTGTCGACTAAGCTAAACTGGCGAACTGTGGCTAAAAGCTCTGAACAGCGACTACTAGAATTCTACCCCTTGTCTACGTGAAATCTACCTGTCGTCTAACTGAAGTCTGCCTATCGTTCACCCGAAGTCTACCTGTCATTTACGTGAAGTCTACTTGTCGAGTCTACCCACCTGGAGTACTTGAAGTCTACCTTCCGTTTACCTCAATTCTGCCTGTCGTTTACCTCAATTCTACCTGCCGTTTACCTCAAGTCTACCTGCCTGAGGTCTAGCTGAATTCTATCTGTAGTCGACCTGTAGTTTACCTGCAGTCTACGTTTCGTCTACTTGACTTCGATCTGTAGTCTACCTATCGTCGATCTGCACTCCAGCGTACCTGTAGTCCATTTAAGGGGTCATCGTTACTGTTGTCCGATCCCAAACCAAGCCTTCTGTTTGAAGGTAAGATCAATGAGTCTGTTGGTGCTAACAGTTCCAACAGAGGACACAGCTGCAATGTTCATACATAGTGTCAAGGGTAGGTATGATAGTATCAAGGATAGGTAAGATAGTGTCAATAGTAGGTATAAGTGTCAAGAGTGGGTATGATAGTGTCAAGGGTGGGTATGATAGTGTCAAGGGTAGGTATGATAGTGTCAAGGGTAGGTATGATAGTGTCAAGGGTAGGTATGATAAGGCAATCAATGCTGGTCGCGTGTAGTGAGGCGGGCCCAGGAGCCGAAGCTCAATTCGCAGTTACATCTGAGTGGAATTTAGGTGGCGGGGCCTGGAGCAATGAGTCGAATCCCGCAAATACAACTAGGTGAAAGGCGTCATAAAACTGTGAGAGAAACGTGCCCCTCGCCCCCGGAAATCGACAGGCGGCACCCATACCTCACCTGCCTACACTGTTTCCACATAAGCAAAGCCACACCTCACACTGTCACTGAAGGGAAACAAAGAGAGAGAGAGAGAGAGAGAGAGAGAGAGAGAGAGAGAGAGAGAGAGAGAGAGAGAGAATTATGAGCTAAGATGAGAAGCTAACGGAATAGAATAAAAACACATTAAGAGGACAGAAGAACCAGGGAAGAACTGACAGGGTAGACAGTGACAGACTATATCAGAGGTGAAGTTACAGACAGCTGAACCACAAGGATGTCAGAAAGTATTTTCTCAGTCTCACAGCGATCGGCAAATAAAATAATCTCTATAAAGAAGTGATGGAGACAGTCTCCATACACACTTTTAAGAGCAAGTACGATATGGCCCGTGAGGCTTGGAGGGAGTGAATCTGGCAAGTGGCCCCCCCCGAAACCGTAAATTGGCGAGTACACACACACACACACACACACACACACACACACACACACACACACGCACACTATTTCATCATCCTGTGCAATGCAGATTACCTGTGTTAATTTTAGTGTCTTGAAGACGAGTCTCTTAACTGCTATCATTTCGTGTAAAACACCATTACAAGTTACGGTGATGCTTGTGTGGATTTTTTTTTTTTACAAAAAAAAAATAAAAAAAAAATAAAAAATGTTGCATTGTTTCATATTAGTGGTAGTGATGGTGATGGCGGTGGTGCTGGTAATGGCGAGGTGATGGTGATGGTGGTGGGCGAGTGGTTGGAGATGACACCAGTGATAATGGTGGTGTGGAGTGAGAATAACGAGTTCTGCTGCGGACGCCGCCTCTTCCTCATTATTATGATGCTCACTCAGAGGGCAATACTCGCACCCACATCTGCTTTTTTTTTTTTTCCAAGTCCACCAATAAGTAAATTCGGAAAGTATCAAAACAGTAATAAAAAAAAATACATAAAATATACATCCAAGCTTAACATGTACAATAAATCGGCTTCTTCACAAATGATTAACGATTCTCTTCGTTAATCATCTTCAGTCGAGATGTGGAAATTGGTGTAAATAGAGGGAGGAGGATAGACATCCTGGAGGAACTTCCGCACCTTTTTCTCAGATTGTTTCCAGTGAGAACCTGAAAGTGGCTGTGTTGGCTGCGTGATGTTAGAACACCAGAGGAGACTTAAGAGGACTGTGTAACGGGACACTAACTACTAGGATGCAACCTCTGCAATTCTCACCAAGTCATTTACTTCTGTTCACTACTAATTCCTCTTTCCTTCTCATCTTCCTCCTCCTCTGGATTCATCTTACCTCTCATTTATCTCAGATATCTATCAGCAACCTTATTACCTGCTCATTATTTGCTCAAAATAGCCTACGACAGTAATGCATCAAGCCAATTTCTGAAGACAAAGACGCATGAACGAACTACTGACAAAGATATTCAAGTCTTTATGGGATAACTTCTCACACTGACGTCAGGGATGTAGCATTAAATAATAAATGCTGCATAAAATTTGAGATTGTGAAGCCAAATCTGTAAAACTCTTATCAAGAAACAACTAGCTAATGAATTTCGAAACAGAAGAGGGAAGAAAGGAAGTAACAGATGTTCAACGTCAAAATGTACTCATAGGTAGTAACAGATCCGTTCAACATCATAATGCACACATAGGAAGTAACAGATTAGTGGAACGTCATACTGAAATGTGTCATGTTAGGCTTGTATGAAGAAAATAACAAGATCCGTAGAATACAAGATTTTGACTAGATTATGTATGCCTGCGGTACATCAGTATCTATGAAGACCTCAGCTGTATCACATATAAAGTGTGTGCAGAAACAGGGGCCGCATACAGATTAGAAATGCAACCGTTTATAAAGAGTTCAAATAAATAATAGATAAATGGCTAAATTTAGCTTCATTGCTAATGAAAAACATCCAAAAAAGTTACGACTACATCTACATTTTACAGCAACCAGATAAATGGTCAAGTCACTATGATGATACTGTAACCTATGAAATGACCCAATGAATTCACTGTTAATGATAAGATATTTGAAATTCTTGGATTATACCCACATTGTATATTACCTACATAAATAATTATGCCTACATGAGACTATAATCTATAAAACAGTTCGGTAATATTCATAACATTCTTTACTCACTGGTGGTTGAAAACTACCCAATATGCCCCACATAACACATTTTTGGGCTCCCGCTCACAGGATGAGCTGCGGGTGTACAATAAACGAGCCGCTTAAGAAAGCAAAAATAAAAAGAACATAAAAATGCAACTCATCCACTCCTCGCAAAACCTAGTTATCGTCTTCCTCGTTCACCCTCTCATTCAGCTTCTCTTCCTCATTCACCCTCTCAGCTTCTCTTCTTCCTCATCCTCCTCCTCATACTCTTCTCAGACCCATACAATGCATCGCTGGTTTAATTGCTAACATGTAATTCCTCTTCTCCAAAGTACGCTTCACCTCATCTCTCCCCCTCCTCCTCATAATCGCTCTCTTTCACTTTTTTTCCTGCGTCATTCACATCTCTGTACCTCGCTCTCCCCAACTCACTCTGTCTGGTCTCTCTCTCTCTCTCTCTCTCTCTCTCTCTCTCTCTCTCTCTCTCTCTTACACAGGGTTTTACAAGGTTAGGTTAAGGGTTCCTAACTTTATTTACAAGCTAAGAGGTATTACCTACATCAGCTTTCTCTCTCTCTCTCTCTCTCAAACATACACACTGTAAGATCACTAACCCTCTGTGGACTAGTGTCATTTCCCATGTCATCTTATTATTATCTTCCAAAGCTACGCACACGCAAGTCAGAAACCGGTAATGAATGTCGACTTAGTTGAGGAGACTGAATCACCCGCGCGCACGCACACACACACACTCATACACACACACACGGAAGAGGGAATCCTTCATACACACACAACTCTCCACTCAGTGGAAATATTCAGTGCTACAATCACTGAATATAACAAAACACTTTGTAGATATATACTGAAGGCGGGACACCCAAACACCACCATTTAGCTACAGATAGATAATAATACTTGCAGGTTTCTGTGTGGCCATGTGTGCACATATATCACACACACACACACACACACACACACACAAACACTTCTATATGTCTTCACAAACACACACAACTCCCCCACAAATACAGTATACAGAGACCTCCTACACATACACAAACACAAAGTTCTGCAAAACACACAAACATGTGCTACACCTTTGACTATTTGACTAGTGACCAATTTCGCTGGCCACTAGACAAGCTTCCTCTTCAGGTGCCTGTTCAACCAGGCTGTTGTTGTTAGCGGCCAGTTGGTTCACACAGCCATCACGACCTTGTTGATCTGGCACTTGGCTGAGGTAATGATCCAGTTTACTCTTGAAAACACCTACAAGTGGTCCAGCAATATTTCTGGTATGTAATGGTAACAGATTCATGACTCCCGAAGCACAGATATTGACACAGTGTTCTCTTATTATGCCCACAGCGCACCTACTTTACTTTGGGTCTATTTACATTTCCTCCCATATTTCTCACTCAGTAAGTTGTTTAAGTCTGAAGAGTTGAGACTCGGCCCTTCAATATCTTCCAGGTGTATATTATCAAGTATCTTTCTTCTCTGCTCCAGATAGTATATTCCAAGTGCTTTGAGATATTCACAGTTATTTAATTATGTTTTGTTGATTATGCAGGCAGTAAACTATTTTTGTACATTTTCCAGCTCTGATGTATCTCCTGCACTGAACGGAGCTGTGAACACAAAGGAATATTTTAGAAAGAGAACAAAAGTGATTTGAAGAGAACCATCATTGGTGTCGTCTCTCTTGTTTTCAACATTCTCACCGTCCATCTTGGCATTGTTTTCTGACCCTTACTGAATCAGATTTATTGATTTCGAAATGAAATATCAAGTGACATTATTTCCAAGTCTTTCATATGTTCTGTGAGAAGTCTGTCTGCGTCAATATTCTGCACTCATATTGAGTACTCTATTCTTCCCATATCTAAGCAACTGAAATTTGTAATAAAGTTGGTAGAATTACCGACAATATGTAAAGTAAAAGGACACAAGTGCAACTAATGTGACATTTATTGTGGCAACGTTTCGCTCTCCAGGAGCTTTATCAAGCCATTACAAACAATACATGGACACAGAGGGTATATAAAGGCTCAGAGTGAGGTGCAATACTAGTGAGGTAACATTTCGATGTTCACTAGTGGTGGTAGTAGTAGTAGTAGTAGTAGAAGTGACAAAAGTAATACAATATGATAGAGCAATTGATTCGTACAAGAGTAAAAGGATATAAAAGCTATTACTTGGGTAACATAAAAATAGGTTGGACAAATATAGACTGGAAAGAGGCAGCTTGTTTCAGTGTTCACTCTCTGTAATGTGCTTTGTGTAGTATAACAGGAGAGACTATGTGATGGCAGGGTTTACTGTTTTCAGGAGGATTCTTGCTAAGACTTCGGAGATGGTGAAGCTGCCGTTGTTTTGTTTAATTGTATTCGAAACAGCGATCAGTGCTGATTCGAGGCACTTGCGTCTGCGGAAATTAGTTTCTTTGATCACTAATTGGGCGCCTCTGAATTTCATGAGATGACTGGTGGAATTTCGGTGTTGTACACAGGCGTTGTTCAAGTTATCGTTCCTACATGCGTAAATGTGTTCATTGAGGCGGGTGTCGAGGTTTCTTGCTGTTTCACCTACATAAATCTTGTCACAGCCTCCACAGGGTATAGTGTAAACTCCTGCATTTACTGGTTCGTGGTGCTTGGATTGTGTCCTGGTTAGATCCTTTATTGAAGTGCTAGAAGCGATGGCGTCTCTGGTGTTAGCTTGTGAAAGTACTTTTGAGACGTTCAGTGCAACCTGGCTGTTGGGAAGAATTATAACTTTGTTGGGAGTTGTGTTGATGCGTGGAGAATTAATGATCTGAAGAGCTCTTTTCTTGCAGTCTTTGATGAAAAAAGGAGGAAAATGTAACTCAGTGAATGTTTGGTGAATATATGTACATTCCTCGTCAAGAAACTCAGGACTGCAAATTCGGTATGCTCTTAGGAAAAACCCGATGATGATGCCTCTTTTGGTCTTGGTATCTTGACTGGAATAGAAGTGTGTGAGATCATTTTGATTGGTGGGTTTCCGATACACTTGAAATCTTAGGTTGTTGTCTACTTTGTGAATGAGGACGTCGAGGAAAGGTAGCTTGTCGTTGGACTCTTCTTCTAGTGTAAACTGGATCGCCGGTTCAACTGCGTTGAGCCTTGCCTGAAGATCCCGTACATCAAAACGTTTTGGAATTATTACGAGGACATCGTCCACGTAACGTAACCAAGTGACGCTTGAAGGGATGATGTTGGCGAAGTGTTCGGACTCTAGGTGTTCCATGTATAAGTTGGCTAGGACGGCACTTATGGGGGACCCCATTCCCATGCCGTAGATTTGTTTGTAGAGCTTGTTATTGAAAGAAAAACAGTTGAAATTAACACAGAGTTCAATCAAGTCAACAAAATCTCCGGGAGGTAGAGGAAGATTAAGGTCCTGATTGACTTTGCGTCGGAGAACCTCGATGGCTTTTTCGGTAGGTACTTTTGTGAAGAGGGAAGTCACATCCAAACTGCTTAGTTTCTTGTTACGGATGGAGAGGTTACGGATGCGGTTGATAAGGTCGCCTGAGTGTTTAAGTTAAGATGAGCGGGGCTGATGGTCCCCAGAAGGCAGGAAAGATGTTTGGCAAGAACTCCGGCTAGTTTGTGTGGAGCACTGCCTATTCCTGACGTGAATGGTCTGAGAGGAATATTGTGTTTATGGGTCTTGGGTAAACCATACATATGTGCTGGTTTAGGGTTGCTTGGTAACAAGTACAGAAGTTTCTTCCCTTCTCTAGTGCGTTTGAGTATTTGTCTGGTTTTGTATAGAAAATCTTTGGTGAGCGTCTCCCACTGTTGAGTGCTGATGGGTTCGTATGTAGATTGATCATTCAAAAGGTCCATCATTTTAGTGTTGTAGTCACTGGTGTTGAATATGACGACTCCACCTCCTTTGTCGGCGGTGGTGACGATAATGTTGGGGTCGTTGGCGAGGTTCTTAAGGGCAGTGATGTATCGTCTAGGAAGATTAGAAGAAGAAGGTTCACATAAAGCTGCAGTGAGAAGGCCCTGTATATAACCCTTCTGGAAGTTGCTGTCACTGTGTCTATGGTTCCTGGTAACTAGTCGGTTAAGATGCGTGACGATAAGTTGTTTATCAGGGATTCGCGTCCCATTTCCTTCCAACGACTGTTGGTGCAGAGGTACTATAACTTGAACAACGCCTGTGTACAACACCGAAATTCCACCAGTCATCTCATGAAATTCAGAGACGCCCAATTAGTGATCAAAGAAACTAATTTCCGCAGACGCAAGTGCCTCGAATCAGCACTGATCGCTGTTTCGAATACAATTAAACAAAACAACGGCAGCTTCACCATCTCCGAAGTCTTAGCAAGAATCCTCCTGAAAACAGTAAACCCTGCCATCACATAGTCTCTCCTGTTATACTACACAAAGCACATTACAGAGAGTGAACACTGAAACAAGCTGCCTCTTTCCAGTCTATATTTGTCCAACCTATTTTTATGTTACCCAAGTAATAGCTTTTATATCCTTTTACTCTTGTACGAATCAATTGCTCTATCATATTGTATTACTTTTGTCACTTCTACTACTACTACCACTAGTGAACATCGAAATGTTACCTCACTAGTATTGCACCTCACTCTGAGCCTTTATATACCCTCTGTGTCCATGTATTGTTTGTAATGGCTTGATAAAGCTCCTGGAGAGCGAAACGTTGCCACAACTGAAATTTGCCACCACTCAAAAGGGGCACTGCATAGAAAACGCAAGATCACCATACAGAGCAAAAGGAACCTGTGAAGGACCTTAGGGTAATATCATCTAATCTTTCTCTCAGAGAACACAGTAAGGAAAATGTCATGAGAGCCAGGAAAATGTCGGGTGGACAATGAGGATTTTCAGGACATGGCAAGTATTGCTAATGGTGACATTATTCAAACCGCTTGTGCTCTCAGTTCTGAGTGGGAGTTGCACATGATTACATTGATTTATCAGAGCTTATTGTTAAGGTAGCACTGAAAGTGTGTTAGGCAAATATTCTGCTAGTGGGTTGGACTGTAAAGGACTTGTCCAGTAATGACTAACAGGCCTACTGCAGTGTTCCTCCTTTCTTATGTTCTTATATGTAGGTAGTAACGGCTTCGTTCATGGCAGGAGATATATCAGAGCTGGTAACAGAGATCATTTAAGACCCGCACAGAGCCAATAAAAGTACTCATCATGTACTCTCTGGAGTGGAGGAGAGATACTCGATATGTGGAAGTTACTGATCCTTTACCGGGCAAGTGGCACCTGCGTGCCTACAGATTTCAGGCCTAGAGCCTTTCAAGGGCTCATGAAATTTTTGAGATAGCCTCTTTAAGAAGAGATACGACAAAGCTCATGGAGCAGGGAGAGAGAGTGGACCTAGTAGCGACCAGCGAAGAGGAGAGGCCAGGAGCTGTGAATCGACACCTGTAACCACAAATAGGTGAATACACACACACACTCAACGCACCATCTTGTTCCTGCTCTTATGTCTTAGGTGAACTATTTTACTTTAAATGTTTCCACTGTATCTTTCCCCTGTCACTTCACATTTCTCCCCTACTCGACCTTCCCCTCCCCACCACTTCACATTTCTCCATCATTCGACCTCTCCTCCGCCCACTCGACCTTTAACTTCCTTCACCCCGCCAGACAGTAAAGGGCATTAAGATCACAAAATTTGTATACCTAGACGAACTTGGGGTGAAAATATACCCATCTACACTTAAGAAGTGACCCCAGATAACCTATAAAATAAGGTACCACAGATGACCTATAAGTGACCCCAGATGATAACCTACAATATAAGTGGCCCCAGATGACCTACAACATAAGCGAGACGTACTATAAATCATGTAGATAATTAAAAATTAACTATTTATTATGCCTTCAATTAACATTCCTTCATTTATCATGTCTTTATCTGTCATTGCTTGCGTCATTCTTCACCTTTGTGAATTATCTAGTGCCCTTTCCATCTTCGTTATCAAGCCCTTCATCATCTCCTTGTGCATTAACTTGAACCCTTCCCGCCTCCCTTCACCTTCGTTATCAAGCCCTCCTTCATCATTATCATCATCATCTTATTGTGCAGTATCTCGCTCCCTCCCCCCCCCCTCCGTCAGGTCATCGCTGGCACCCTCGTGCAAATATTGACGTTGGGGGGAAGGGGGAGTCTTATTACCACCCAGACTCCCGTTTTTTGTGATGATACAACTCGTTTTCATATAAAGTGTTGATGTTATGGTGATTAATGAGGACTCAGAATTTCTTGTGAGCTTTACACGTAAGCGTCTATGTATACTAACACTTTCCCTTGCACACAACCCACAACAATGGGTTAGCATCACGGTATCTACTACATGTTACCTGAACATGGGCAATAGGTATTAGAAAACGTGCCAAGATTTTGATGAAAGAATGCTGACACCGTGTTCTCAAAATTGCATTTATGAGTTTCCTGCAATTCACTAAGTTTATTCACACTTACTGATGCCATTAGTTATAGTAATGTGCGGGTTATGGATCAGGCCCTCAAGTATATTTCATGTATATATTATGAGGTATCTTTTCTCCGTTTGAGAGAGATTAATTCAAGTGTTCCGAGACATTCTTAATAATAAATATTTTATTGATTCTATTCCGCCACTATATGACTTCTGTACATTTTTCAGCTCTGCTCTCTCTCTCTCTCTCTCTCTCCCCCTCTCTCCTGCCTTGAAAGTGATGAACACAGAACAATATTGAAGTCGTGAGAACAACACAAGTGATTTGAAAGGTACCATTAGATGTGTTTCTATTGTTTTGAAAGTTCTCATAATTCACCGTCATTTTCGTCGTTTTTGCTACATTTGCTTTATTGTATTTTTTTCACATGACAGACCATCTAGCATAATTATTCCGAAGTCTTTTGCCTGTTTCTTGCGCTCTGTGATATGGTTTGCCTGGGTTTTGTTTACTGTGCTCGTTTTGAGTTTGTCATTCTTCCTATACACAAGCACTTGAAATTTGTCATCAGTGAACATCGTGTTATTTTCATTTGTCCAGTGTAAAAGTTTGTTGATATAAGTTTGTATTTTCTCTGTATCTTCTACTGAGGCGACTTTCATACTTATTTGGTATCGTCTGCAAAAGATTACTTGAAGCTGTGGTCAGTGTTGTTATCTATGTGTGCTATGAGGATGGGAAAGAATAATGGTGCTAAGATTGTGCCTTGGTGAAGCGAGCTCCCACTTTGCTAAGACTAAACATTATTTTGTTTACTACTACTCTTTGTAATCTATTTCTTAGAAACTGTTCTTATCTATGTGTACTATGAGAAACAGTAATGGTGCTAGGACCGTGCCCTGCGGCACTGAACTTTTTACTTCGTTTACACTGAACTTTGTTTCGTTTACTTCTACTGCCCTTTGTGATCTATTTGACAGAAATTTTAATATCTGTTTCCCTACTTTTCCGGTTATACCTACCGAAGTAATTGCATGAGCTATTTAAGCCAAGGAGGCATTTGTCAAATGTCTTTACAAAATCCATGTAGATCACATCAGCGTTCTGTGTTCCTTCCAAGACCTCTGTAATTTTGGCATACTTATCTAAAATTTGTGATAGGCTGCGCAGCTCACGCTTCTCCCAAAAATTCAGTAATTTGGTGTCTCAGTCCCATGTACAGTAACGAGGACTAGGTTCCTGCTGTGTAGTAGCGAAGACAATCTTCTTTCTGTGCGGTAGCGAGAACGAGGCTTTTCATGGGTAACAGTGAAAACTTTTGCTCTCACTGCTACATGGCAAGGACCTAGCCTTCGTTACTACAAAGATTTTCATGGTATGTGATACTGCCACTACTGCTCTGTAGTCTGGCTGCTGTACGTCTGTCTCCTTTGTGAGACAGAAGTGCGTTACCTGCACTTTTTTAAGGCCTCGGGAATTTTACCCGATTCTAACCTCCTTCAAAGACCACTAAATACTTTGCGTTTCGTTCAAAATAATGCATTCTAGGAATATGGCTCAGGTGCTGCGCGCGTGGGCTATCTGGGTACAGGTACACATAACTACAGTTCTCATGCACAGTGACACATGTAAATTACCCCCCAAAAAGTTAGACACAGTGACTTATTTTCATCGGGGCCCTCGGTTTTTACCTTTTAAAGTCTGGTTTGTTGACAAACACGTAAATACACACACACACACACACACACACACACACACACACATACACACACACACACACACACACACACACACACACACACACACAGAGAGAGAGAGAGAGAGAGAGAGAGAGAGAGAGAGAGAGACAGACAGACAAAGAAAGAGACAGGGGAAGGAGGTTTGGAAGGGGAAGAGTAAGGCAACTCCAACAAACACGACACTGTTACTACCACGGTGGTGAAACCTTATGCACGAAGCTAGGGAAGCTTACTATAAATTATGATGTCGTTTCTCCATTGTTCTTTTATTATTGCCTTGCTTCACACGCCCCGACGAGCATCTGGTAGCAATGTTACTTGAGCCTCAGACACTCCCACTGGTTCTAGCTATATTACCCTTTGAGCCTGAGATACATTAGTTAAAATGATACATATTCTTGAACAAGAAACACTAAGCTGGTCCTGGTAATACTGTTTTGGAACCCGAAACAGTAAACTGGTTTTGGTAATACTATTTATGGAACTTGGAACACTGAGCTGGTTCTGGTAATAAGTGTTTATGGACCCTGAAACAGTAAACTGTTTTTGGCAATACTGTTCCCGAAACCTGAAACACTATCTGATTCAAGGTGCTAAGATCTGGTAAACAATGTAATACTCCTGGCGTCTCTGAGGACACAAAAGTTTTTTTTAGCTTCAGACAGAAAGGCTCTGAGGCTCTGCTAATATTGTAAGCGTTACTAATGCTCCTCCTAAATGCTCTACCTACTTAGCCCAAACACCTAGTTACAAGTGGCTTACGAAATCGTAATAACACGAGCGCAAATAAATCACAAAACCGGTGGGATTCGAACCCATAACGAGTGAGTAACGAAACACGCAAGGTATGCTGGCGACATCTTCATCCATATAATAACAAATACGAAAATGAGTACCACTGTTAGTGAAGTTCAAGTAATGTGCAATAGACTAGACTTCATCACATGTTCATCTAAGACTAAAATACTGACTCTAAGACTAACATGCTGACTCTAGGGCTAAGATACTGACTCTAAGACTAATATATTGACTCTAAAATACCGGCTCTACCTTCCTGCCACTGACGCTTCTCTCCTCACGCTACCCTTGCTATCCATGTGAGGTGGTAATAATGATCACCTTGCGAGGTAATATTGCAAACTTGGCAATATTGTTATGCATGATCCTGAGTAAGGACCTGGTATCACTGCTGCTAGTAATGTAAATACTGAGCTGGCAACAGTGAATGGTCAACTCAGCTACAATGAATGATTGCATTGGGACGGAGAGAGAGAGAGAGAGAGAGAGAGAGAGAGAGAGAGAGAGAGAGAGAAAGGAGAGAGAAAGAGAGAAAGAGAGAGAGAGAGAAAGAGAAAGAGAGAAAGAGAAAGAAAGAGAGAAAGAGAGAAAGAGAGAAAGAGAGAAAGAGAGAAAGAGAGAGAGAGAGAGAGAGAGAGAGAGAGAGAGAGAGAGAGAGAGAGAGAGAGATAAAGGACAGGATGATAATTACCAGAAGTTTGGTGAAGGCAAGACAGTTAAGGTTTTACTAGTCACTCACTCCAGTGATCCTCAAGACACAAGTTAAGAGGTCCAGGAAGAAGTAACAGGTAGGTCATCTGTAAGTGCACTCCAAACACATACATTATACGCATGGTGCCCACAGAGTATACGTACTGTATCCACACAGTATATACGGTGTGTCCCTACAGTATATGTAGTGTATCCACACAGTACGTGCAGTGTATCCCCATATCCAACATGAGAAATGTAAATTAGTGACGCTTGAAACAAGTGCCATACCAGCTAGGCTGTTGTAGCCATATGGGCCTTCGGGGCCGCTAGCACCAACTGCCTAGTTGACCAAGCATCGATGAAGTCTAGGTTCAGGCCAAGCTTCGAAAGAAAATAAAAAGGCTTTCGAAACTGGTACTGAGAACCTAGAGCGATTGGTTCGCAAATCTGCACACAAAAATCACTCCCTAAGGAAGCAAAATGTTTCAATGAAAAGCAGATATAACACAATAAGAGTAAGGAGCCCAAGACTATTCAACAGATTCCCATCATACATAAAAAGGAGAGGGGATTACCTTGCTGTCTTCAAGAGGAAAATGGATAAGTTCCACAAGTCAGTTCCTGATCAGCCGGGCTGTGGTTCGTACACTTGTCTGTGTGTGGGACCCTCACATCTGCTTCCACATCTGTGTTTACCACATCTAGGTTGACCCAAGGAAGGACATACCATTCATCATCACTCGCTCCACAGTTGTCCTTTCAGGAGCGAGCGAGCATCATAATTCAAATGAGCCTCAGACCTGCAACATTCCCACATATCTTCCAGAGTGCAATGTGAATAAACAAAAATATATAATACAACTCTTGATTCCTGAAGGCTGCTTCCGGGGGTCAACGCCCCCGCGGCCCGGTCCTAGAGACTTGAAAAGATCAGTTGACGAGGATGGTGTCAAGAAAGTAAAGAAGGTTACATCTTGCTCTTCACCTGGATCACCCGGCTGTTGCTTCCCCTGTTTATTTTCACCTAGAGTACCTGACCATTGTTTCACTCCTCTACCTTCAACTGGACCACCTAACTGCTTCAAGCTGCTTTCAGATGGTATCAACATTATACTTCATTCAACACATAAGGTAACACAAGGGATTTGGAAAACAACAACAGTGGCAGATGACCAATTACAACGCTGAGGGTAAACGAGCAGCTGACGCCATCCACATTTTTTTTTTTTTTGAGTCTTGACTACAGATGTACCTGAAAATGAAACCTTCAGTTGACATGGATCTTGTCAGCTTTATTCAGCACTGAAAATATGTATTAAGTACTGGAAGCTGGGCAACTTTTCTTGATTCCGTCCCAGTTCCAGATCATTGTTCTTAATTGATGATTTCATCAATAAGCCACACTCAGTAGGCAACGGCGCCCGGATGATCAACAACTAACTTGAGGAACTTATTAAATTTCTTCTTGATGGCAGCTAATAGTCAGTTGGTAATTTTCCTGATGTATGGAGGGAGGGTGTTGAAAAGTTTTAGTCCCTTTCACTCACTGAGTTGTCTTTTAGTATACTAAATGCACTCCTACTTTTCACTGTTTGCCGAGCCTTTTACTTTCGTAGGGAGTAATTTCAATGTACAGATTTGAGATAAATTCCTCCAGAAATTTTCCAGGTATAAATTATGATGTATATTTCTAGTCTCTGTAATAGATACTTGAAGTGTTGCTAATAATTTAGGTGATTGACTCAAATTATACAGGCAGTGAAAGTTCTCTGTACTTTCCCCAGATCTGCGATTTCACCTGCCTTAAATAATATAATTAGCTTCGAATTTCTTATTCTGAAGGCTCTATTATACAGCCTATCATTTTGTTTGCTGCTGTGATAATAACACTCTTGTTGTCGTTGAATGCAAGATCTTCTAACATTATCACTCCTATGTCCCACACATTAATCTTCTACTCTACTGAATGGTCTGAGTTTCTTTCTTACTCCATCTCGATTTTTAATTTATTAATGTTTCCATAGCGGAGAAAATGCAATTCTCTCTCTTTGGACATTATACTGTTTTCTACAGCTCACTCAAAGAACTGTTTTATGTCAGCTTGAAATCTTGTGTCCTCGATGGATGCCACTCATACAAGGTCTATATAATATCAGGTGTGAATACCCATATCCTGCAGTCTAAACCATTTGAGGCGCAGTCATATCTGAGAGATACCTGAAGGGTGCTTCCGAGGGTCAACGCTACTGCTGCCCGGTACCAGACCAGGCCTCCAGGTGGATCAAGGCCTGATTAATCAGGCTTTTACTGCTTGCCGCATACAGTCCAACGTAGAACTACACCCCCTATCTAATTTCCTACTGAAAACAACCAGAGGTTTGTTGATAATTCCCTTTATGCACAAAGGAAGGGCGTTGAAGAATCGGGAACCTCTGACACTTAACAAGTTCTCTCTCAATGTGCTCGTCGCGCCCCTACTTTTCAGTGGAGGTATTCTGCACTCTCTGCCAGGTCTCTTATTGTCATATGGAGTGATTTCCATGTGAGGGTATGGGACCAGTCCATCCAAGATTTTTATGGTGTAAATTATGATATACCTTGGTCGGCTACGTTCCAAGGAGTATATGAATGGTATACAATACCGACAAGATGAAAATTAGTAGTCGTGAAGATTCTGAAGCATATGCAACATCTGGGTATTTTTAATGTAGACGTTTCGCCATCCAGTGGCTTTATCAATACAAATTCAAGGACATAATTTGAAGACAGTAGAACTATATACAGAAGATGAGGTAATCAGTCCCTCAACCTTGGAGTTGGTGTGAAGAGCACTGATTACCTCATCTTCTGTATATAGTTCCACTGTCTTCAAATTATGTCCTTGAATTTGTATTGATAAAGCCACTGGCTGGCGAAACGTTTACATTAAAGATACCCAGATGTTGCATATGTGTCTAATTTTCATCTTGTCGGTACTGTACACCATACATGAACATGTTTACTACATGTTTAGCTAGGCTACTGCTGGTAGTACCTCCCCCCCTCGCCCACATCGCAGTCACAGCTTGGTTGATCTGGCACTTGGTGCAGGTAGTGGTCCAGTTTCTTCTTGAAAACTTCTACATTTGTTCTGGCGATGTTTCTGATATTTTGCTGGTAGCAGTTTGAAGCGTCTTGAACCACAAATGTTGACAATGTTTTCTTATTGTGCCTATGGCGCCCCTTCGAAGTGGATTTATTTTACACTTCCTTCTATATACTATCTTGCTCCATTAAGTTGTTACGGTCGTGTGTATATTTGGGAGCAGGTCCTCAAGTATCTTCCATGTATATATTATCAGGTATCACTTCTCAGTTCCAGAGAGTACATCTCAAGTGCTTTCAGAGATTTAAGTGTTTGATTGGCTCTATGCGTTAGTAAACAATTTCCAGCTCTGGTTTCCTTTCTTTGACTGGAACTGTTAACAAAGAGCAATATTCTAGACGTTAGAACACAAGTGATTTAAATAGCAACCATTTACATGACTTTTGTTTTCAAAGCGTATTACCAACACGTTCATTCCCCTGGCTTTTGCTACATTTGCCTTACTGTGTTCTCTAAATGATAGCTCATCCAACATTATTAAGCCTAAGTCTCCTTACATGTTTATTTTGCTCTATCATGATCCTCCTGTGTTATGTATCCAGTACTCATTTTAAGTGGTTTGTTCTTTCCATATCTGAGCAGTTGGAATTTACCACCAATGAACATAATGTTGTTTTCCATTGCCCAGTGGAAGACTCTTGATATCTGCTCGCATTTTTTCTGTCTCCCAATGAGGTGACTTTCATGCCTATTTTAATACTGTCCGCAAAGGATGATACGAAGCTGTGATTATTATTTTATCTGTCTGCTACAAGGATGAGACAGTAAGTCTGACAGGACTGCATCTTGGTGCACTCAACTTTATACTTACAAAGGCCATACACTGCTTTGTTTACTACTGCCTATGTTCTATTAAAAAAAAAAGGAAGAACCAATTCCTACATTTCCTGTTATATCTCTTGATTTTATTTTATGGGTTTTCACCCCGTGACTAAGCCCTCTCGTTTTAAATAAGACTTAATTAATCGATTTAAATCTGATTTACGATGATATCACAGGGGTACAAACTAAGTTGCAACAGGATACCAAGGAGTGAAAGGAAATTTAATAAATAACAAAATGGCACAATACCTTGACTGGAACGATACACAAATAACCCGCACATAAAAGAGAGAAGCTTACGACGACGTTTCGGTCCGACTTGGACCATTGACAAAGTCACACTAACAGAGGTGGAGCAGGACGGCTATATATAGGCAGGAAGAGGTAGAGGTAGTAGTAGTAGTAGTACAAGAATTGTATATAATACCGACAGGATGAAATGACACATGCACAACACCCGGGCATCCCCACCGTAGACGTTTGTGTGTAGGAAATTTAAATTCGGCATTAAAGGGGGAGGAAGAGGGAGATGAGGTAAAGGATCAGAAGAAATGTGCAGGAGATGGAGGAGGAAGGATAATTCAATCGAAAGACGGAATGAAAACAGACTTTTAAATTGGACAGTCCTAAAAGAACATATACGTAGTAGTAGACGTAGTTGAAGAGTCGACGCATGAATGTACGCAAGTGAGACGAGGGTCGGTGCATGAATATCCGTAGCTGAAGCGGAGGATCGACGCATGTATATATGTTTATGTAAGAGGTACTGACACTGTCTTGCACGCAAATCAGGAGCCAGGAAGCACAAGTAATGACTGTTCACGTCATCATTAATTAACCTGTGCAAAGCCATTATCCATCCACGCTATGGGCGCTTGCTCCATGTAGTTAATTGCTCCCCCAATTATCCGTAGTTACAGGCTGTTAAGGAACACAAGGAAGGACACGCATCAAGCAGCATCTGCTAGAAACTGAAGTACACTGTCCTCTCTCTCTGATACAGCCAATAAACTGTAGGATTACAAGCGCAATAATTGGCCCTGTTCTACTGGGAAACTCTGGAGACCCTTTACAGGTACAGCACAGATAGAACTTGCAGGTACAACCCAGGCAGCACTACCAACTAAGGAAGGGGATGATGCAGTTATCACTGGACTGTGATGTATGTCCACCCTTCTGGAGAGAGGGCTCAGGGAAGAGTGATGATGAATGTGTTTTCTTCTTGTGGGTCATCCCGCCCATCGTGTGAAAACAGTGAACAAGACATGCACACAACAGGTTGCAGAACCAAGTTTTATCGAAACGTTTCGCTGCTTCATCAATGAAGTTACGCAGAGCGAAACTTTGTACAAATAAAAGCAGGATCTGCGCATCTACGTACGTCGATTTCTGAACGCTATAGATTTTAGTTAATATAAATATTACACAATACAAGTTGGCAAGTAAGACGCATGTGCAAAACTACGTATCTTAAATAACGACACATTTCGCCAAAAATGGTACATAGTGTTGCACATGTTTTACTCATCACATCAGAGTTATTTTACATAAGGTTAATACAGGTTACTGGTTACTAGTTCTAAACCTATATTTCACCACCAATCACTATGAAACACTGGAGAATGAGACACTTGTGCAACACTTAGGAATCTTTAGTTACGAAACGTTTCACCAGCCACTGGCTTCTTCAGTCCAATACAGAGAAGAACGGTGAAAGATGAAGAGGAGATCGAGATAGTCAGTCCCTCAGTCTGTAATTGATGTGTTCAGTCCCATCAATTCCTTAATGGCTGAGGGACTGATTATCTCATTCTCCTCATTCACCATTCTTCTCTATACTGGACTGAAGAAGCCAGTGGCTGCCGAAACCTTTCCTATATAAAGAATCCCAAATACTGGACAAGTGTCAGTTTTCTAAACCATTACAGGGCACTATACAACATTAACGGGAGTGCGACAGAGGGCACCACACAATACACTTGCGTGGCTTGGTTCGTCAAGAAACACACGCTTCTTATGTACGGTGTGAGTGGATGACCTGCTTACACTGATGCTTGGTAACTGACCCAACATGAGACTAAGATAAGATAGGAAGATACAACAAGAGTAAGAGATTAAGGCACTAAGACAAAAGGAGAAGAGAATAACATAGGAGAAAACTAAAATAAAAGGATAAGAGGTTTAAATAGAAGATAATAAAACAGAAGGATAAGAGACTAAAACATAGGGATAAGAGATTAAATTCGAAAGCAGACTAAAGTAGAAGAAACTAATACAGGAGAAGAGACTAAAACAGTAGAGACTAAAACAAGTGAAGTGGTTAAAATACATATGGAGAAAGGACTAAAATAGAAGAAGAGATTAAAATAAAAGGATAAGAGACTAAATAAAAGGATAAGAGATCAAAATGGAAGGACAAGAGACAGAAGAGGATACGAAACTAAGAAAAACAGAAGACCAAGACAAGAGGCAGAGGTGACATTCGAAGGC
This sequence comes from Cherax quadricarinatus, assembly GCF_038502225.1. NCBI lineage: Eukaryota > Metazoa > Arthropoda > Malacostraca > Decapoda > Parastacidae > Cherax > Cherax quadricarinatus. The sequence continues at coordinate 35,852,762 of NC_091322.1, read as the reverse complement.
ACGAAGAGGCAAGAACAAAAGAAGGGGGCTGACGCTCAGAGGCACGAAAAAGCAAGAACAAGAGAAGTGGCTGATACTCAGAGGCCCTAGGAAGCAAGAACAAGAGCCAGGATTGACAATCACAGGCACGAAGCAGCAAGAACAAGAGCCAGGATTGACAATCACAGGCACGAAGCAGCAAGAACAAGAGCCAGGATTGACAATCAAAGCCACGAAGCAGCAAGAACAAGAGCCAGGATTGACAATCACATGCACGAAGCAGCAAGAACAAGAGCCAGGATTGACAATCACATGCACGAAGCAGCAAGAACAAGAGCCAGGATTGACAATCACATGCACGAAGCAGCAAGAACAAGAGCCAGGATTGACAATCACATGCACGAAGCAGCAAGAACAAGAGCCAGGATTGACAATCACATGCACGAAGCAGCAAGAACAAGAGCCAGGATTGACAATCACAGGCACGAAGCAGCAAGAACAAGAGCCAGGATTGACAATCACAGGCACGAAGCAGCAAGAACAAGAGCCAGGATTGACAATCACAGGCACGAAGCAGCAAGAACAAGAGCCAGGATTGACAATCACAGGCACGAAGCAGCAAGAACAAGAGCCAGGATTGACAATCACAGGCACGAATCACAGGTAACTGAAGCGGTGGACAAGTGGAGAAGATCGCGTCAAAAATGTGGTCCTGACCTAAAAACTCAACTGGAACTAAATTGTTGCAAAGTTTCATTGTGAACATTATAATTTAGGAATTATCAGCTAAGTAAAAGCAAATATGAGAAACGATCCTAACAGTGTGCATTATATATATATATATATACATATACATATATATATATATATATATATATATATATATATATATATATCGCGTGTTTGTGCCAATGGCTATTAACGTATGTGTGTGTGTGTGTGTGTGTGTGTGTGTGTGTGTGTGTGTGTGTGTGTGTGTGTGTGTGTGTGTGCGAGCGCGCTAGTGGCTACCTAGTCTCGCTATTAACACTCAATATTTATTTTACTATTTAATAAACTTGGGCGAGTGTTGTGATAGAGACTAATAATGAATTTCGAATATCCCAGTTAAGGCAGACGAAACAGTAGACTTTTATGACGCTGTAATGATGATTTGCTCCATGCTTCCCTTTGCTCATATTAAATCAAAAGCAAAACCATTTGCAAAATCAAAGTCATTTAGCAAGCGCGTGCGACTATCTAAACATTATACGTATATATATATATATGTGTGTGTGTGTGTGTGTGTGTGTGTGTGTGTGTGTGTGTGTGTGTGAAAAACTAACGTCGCCTTCCATCCGAGTTTGCCTAAATGTATCAGTTGTGACGGAATGATGTCACGGCTACATTATCTCCACTTCAATTCTATCACTGACTCTGTGTTACGTTACGGTCATTATCCCGACACTTTTACTAATGATTTTAACACACTGGCCGTCTCCCACCGAGACAGGGTGACCCGAAATAGAAGAAACGAAAGCTTTTCCTTTTTTTACATTTAGTAACATATACTGAAGAAGGGGTAACTAGCCCCTTGCTCCTAGAATTTTAGTCACCTCTTACGACACGTAGGCTTTATGGAGGAAGGATTCTTCTCCACTTCCCCATAATTATTATAATTATTTTTATTACTATTATTAAGACACTAAACCCGCACGAGTCCTACATTTTAATGTTTGTGTCACATTGGAACAATCATCATTGTGATGCTTGCTGTTAGGTGTTCTTCGCGGTGCGATCATCATTTATGGTTACAACTGTGTGGTGTGTTGTGTGGTGTGTTGTGTGGTGTGTTGTGTGGTGTGTTGTGTGGTGTGTTGTGTGGTGTGTTGCAACAATTACACCAGCGCAACGGAAATTATAGTGCCTAGAATAATAATACGATAATGACGACTGAAAAAGATAACGAGGAAGAGGCTGGTGAAGCACCTATAGAGGACGAGCTTGTGAGCACCTAGAGAGGACGAGCTTGTGAGCACCTAGAGGACGAGCTTGTGAGCACCTAGAGGACGAGCTTGTGAGCACCTAGAGAGGACGAGCTTGTGAGCACCTAGAGGAGCTTGTGAGCACCTAAAGGACGAGCTTGTGAGCACCTAGAGGACGAGCTTGTGAGCACCTAGAGGAGCTTGTGAGCACCTAAAGGACGAGCTTGTGAGCACCTAGAGGACAAGCTTGTGAGCACCTAGAGGACGAGCTTGTGAGCACCAAGAGGACGAGCTTGTGAGCACATAGAGAGGACGAGCTTGTGAGCACCTAGAGGGCGAGCTTGTGAGCACCTAGAGAGAAGGAGCTTGTGAGCACCTAGAGGTGACGAGCTTGTGAGCACCTAGAGAGGACGAGCTTGTGAGCACCTAGAGAGGACGAGCTTGTGAGCACCTAGAGAACGAGCTTGTGAGCACCTAGAGAGGAGCTTGTGAGCACCTAGAGGACGAGCTTGTGAGCACCTAGAGAGGACGAGCTTGTGAGCACCTAGAGGACGAGCTTGTGAGCACCTAGAGAGGACGAGCTTGCGAGCACCTAGAGAGAACGAGCTTGTGAGCACCTAGAGAGAACGAGCTTGTGAGCACCTAGAGAGAACGAGCTTGTGAGCACCTAGAGAGGAGCTTGTGAGCACCTAGAGGACGAGCTTGTGAGCACCTAGAGAGGACGAGCTTGTGAGCACCTAGAGGACGAGCTTGTGAGCACCTAGAGAGGACGAGTTTGTGAACACCTAGACAGGACGAGCTTGTGAGCACCTAGAGGAGGAGCTTGTGAGCACCTAGAGGAGGAGCTTGTGAGCACCTAGAGAGGACGAGCTTGTGAGCACCTAGAGGACGAGCTTGTGAGCACCTAGAGAGGACGACCTTGTGAGCACCTAGAGAGGACGACCTTGTGAGCACCTAGAGGACGAGCTTGTGAGCACCAAGAGGACGAGCTTGTGAGCACGTAGAGAGGACGAGCTTGTGAGCACCTAGAGGACGAGCTTGTGAGCACCTAGAGGAGGAGCTTGTGAGCACCTAGAGAGGAGCTTGTGAGCACCTAGAGAGGACGAGCTTGTGAGCACCTAGAAAGGACGAGCTTGTGAGCACCTAGAAAGGGCGAGCTTGTGAGCACCTAGAGGACGAGCTTGTGAGCACCTAGAGGACGAGCTTGTGAGCACCTAGAGAGGAGGAACTTGTGAGCACCTAGAGGACGAGCTTGTGAGCACCTAGAGAGGACGAGCTTGTGAGCACCTAGAGAGGACAAGCTTGTGAGCACCTAGAGGACGAGCTTGTAAGCACCTAGAGAGGACGAGCTTGTGAGCACCTAGAGGACGAGCTTGTGAGCGCCTAGAGAGGACGAGCTTGTGAGCACCTAGAGAGGACGAGCTTGTGAGTACCTAGAGGGGACGAGCTTGTGAGTACCTAGAGGGGACGAGCTTGTGAGCACCTAGAGAGGACGAGCTTGTGAGCACCTAGAGAGTAGGAGCTTGTATGTACCTAGAGAGTAGGAGCTTGTATGTACCTAGAGAGTAGGAGCTTGTGAGCAGCTAGAGAGTAGGAGCTTGTGAGCACCTAGAGAGTAGGAGCTTGTATGCACCTAGAGAGTAGGAGCTTGTGAGCACCTAGAGAGTAGGAGCTTGTGAGCACCTAGAGAGTAGGAGCTTGTGAGCACCTAGAGAGTAGGAGCTTGTATGTACCTAGAGAGTAGGAGCTTGTATGTACCTAGAGAGTAGGAGCTTGTGAGCACCTAGAGAGTAGGAGCTTGTGAGCACCTAGAGAGTAGGAGCTTGTATGTACCTAGAGAGGAGGAGCTTGTATGTACCTAGAGAGGAGGAGCTTGTATGTACCTAGAGAGGAGGAGCTTGTATGTACCTAGAGAGGAGGAGCTTGTATGTACCTAGAGAGTAGGAGCTTGTATGTACCTAGAGAGTAGGAGCTTGTATGTACCTAGAGAGTAGGAGCTTGTATGAACCTAGAAAGTAGGAGCTTGTATGTACCTAGAGAGTAGGAGCCTGTGAGCACCTAGAGAGTAGGAGCTTGTATGTACCTAGAGAGTAGGAGCCTGTGAGCACCTAGAGAGTAGGAGCTTGTATGTACCTAGAGAGTAGGAGCTTGTATGCACCTGGAGAGGGAGCTTGTAAGCAGCTAGAGAAGAGGAGATAGTAGAAAACCAGCAAGGATTTAGGGAAGACAAATTCTGCCTCGTGAAGGTAAGTGGAAGTCTTGTAAGGCTGTTACCGTTTTCTGTTCACTTTTTAAACAGCGTCGCCTTGACGCAGTATCGCATATATGGGTATTTTTTTTTTTATCCATATCGATCGTCTCCCACCAAGGTAGGGTGACTCACATAAACGTATTTACCCAATAGCTATCTTGCCGGAACTGTGCGGATATCATGATTTAAACGACCCTCCGTCTTGCAACAGCCCCACCTCTCAAAGTGCAGTCACAATACTGCCCACCTCCAGGACTCAAATCCGGCTAACGCATACCTGTGACCAGTTTCAAGGATTCTTCTACTCTCGCAGTCCGGCCTGAGGTCAAGCTTTACTCTTGATCCCCTGGGCAACCAGCCTGTTTGTACTAGCGACTCTCAAGCCCATATAGCCATCAAAATCTGGCTGGTCAGACACATGAATACAATGGCACAATGTATCAAATATCATGAATTTCCTCCAGCTCCTCCGAGGCTGGACGAGAGCCAAATATGCAATAAGCATTTCCCTTCTGGATAGCTACGCTGAGGCGCTGGAACATGAAAGTGGCTGCCCTTGGGTCCCTGGTGGTGTCAATGAGTCTGGAACCCAATTCTTTAAGGAAACGTGTGGCATTTTTTCCCCATGATCCCAAGGTCTCTGATCCCACTGGGACAAATTGATACTGTTGGCTTATGTCCCTGTACTTGCTGATCTTGTACTCCTCCCTGTGGTCAGCAGCTCCTCCCCTGTCGCCCCACACTGTGATAGATATAGGTGTCAGCCAATGTGGACACACAGGTCTAGTCCCATGTTAAGAGCTTGCCATTCTTCCAAGGATAGATGGTGATGCCGTCGGGGCGGTTTGCTGGGTTGTGGGTATTTTTGGCTACTTGTGATCGGGGCTCCCTCTCGGCTGGGCATCCAGTTGTAGCAAGGGTTCTCTTAATGTCACTGACCTTACTGTGTCTTGCATGCCAGCCCTTGGTTTTGGAACAATTAAGACCATGTAGACCGTATTGGTCTGCTTACGCTTCGCCGCAAATACACGTATATTCTGTGTGAATTGGGGCAGCAAGGCGCAGAGCCACTGCAATACAACCACTGTGAAAGAATAGTGAAATTCCAACCGCTTTCGTGACTACTCACATCATAATTGTTCCTTGATAATATGAGTAGTCACAAAAGCGATTGGAATTTCATTATTATTTCACAGTGGTTGTGATACACATGGATGTCCTCGTCTGCTATATTTATTGGCTCTCACCTTGGTGTGTTAGTGCGACTAGTCAGTGGTCCAAGTCAGACCGAAACGTCGTTATAACCTTCCTCCTTTGTGGGGGATACATGGATAGAGAATATGCAAAATAAAATTCAAAGAGTAAGTGAGGTTATCGGACTAAGAGATGCCTGTGTCTCTGGTCAGACCTACCAGGAAGGAATCTTACAACCTCGCTGCATTATCTTCCTGTTGTGTCTCAGTTCAGTGCCTGGTCTCTCTCCATAGCGTTTTGTGAGTTCTCACAGTTCACCATGGGCACTATGTGCTTAATTGTCCACTTATTGAGGAATACAGACAGTATAATAGCATATGTGACACGTCAAGATATCTTATTAATGAAAATTAGATACCAGATATACTTAGCTAATTTCCTAAATTTGCTTGAGACAGATGAGTGAAGTATATAAATCAATATGTACTCCTGTAAACCCTTTCGGAGCCTAGTTCCTAGGCCTTTTGTGTGTCCGTATGCTCTTGTGCTGCCCTCCACAGGATGTATATGGAGTGCACAGTAAACTAGCCACTTCGATAACAAAATCTAATAATTTCCCTTGGCCTCCATCTCACTTCCCCGTCCCTTACCTTCCCTCTCACTTATTTTCTCTTGTTTATTAAAAAATCCTTACCCTTCTGTCTCGCTTATCTCCCTTCTACCTTCTATTTATCCTGTTTTTTACCTTACCCTCTTCCATCACACATTCATTCTACTTACCTTCCATCCTTCCTTTATTTGCAATCTCACTTACCTTCCCTCTTTTATTCATCGTCTCGTCTCACTAGCCTATCTTCCACTTACGCGCTTCCCCCTCCCCTGCACTTACCCCTCTTCTTCTCCCTCCCACTCCCCACTACCCACTCCTTCTCACTCCTACTCCCCCACTCCTAACGAGCAGCAGGATCTGCACTGAATATCTCTGGACCGACAAAGACTCTACTCATCCGGCCCTTCTCCACCTCCACCTCTCAGATACCTTCCTCTCACCCTTCAACAGCCCCTCCTCTCACAGCTCCTCCTCTCACTCCTTACAACCCCTCCTATCACCCCTCTTCTCACTCCTTACAATCCCTCCTATCACCCCTCACAGCCCCTCCTTCCACTCCTTACAACCCCTCCTATCACCCCTCACAGCCCCTCCTTCCACTCCTTATAACCCCTCACAGTACCTCCTATCACCCCTCATATCTCTGCCAATCACCTCTTACCTCATAAGATTCGCCCTTTGCCACCCCTTCTACCTTTCTCATCTCCCATACACGTTTCGTTACGTTCATACACACACACACACACACACACACACACACACACACACACACACACACACACACACACCACACACAAACACACCCCACACACAAACACCCCCACACACAACCACCCCCCACACACAAACACCCCCCCACACACACACACACATACAACAGGCGTAGTGTCTAGTCGACAAGTGCCGAGGACAAAATGGTAACTAACATAAGAGCTGTGACTCGATCCTTGCAACCACAAACATGTGAGTACAGTCTACCTCCATCTCCAGATACAGGTAGACTCCCTTTATATGTTTATATTGATAGGTATGCAATTTTATTTCAAACTCTGACTTTACTGTGATGATATCTTCATAAATTCCATCCCCAATGTCTGTGGGGCAAGCCATTAAGAGTGATGGTAATTCCCACGTGATAGTAACTCAAGCTCTACTGGAACGAAACTGAATACTTAATGGAATGTTTGATGATATCCTCGTTGCATTACTGAAATCTCCAGCGCAGGTTGACAGCTCTCACATAAACCTATCCTGCGTGATGAAATATGACATGGAACCATAACTAACTTTCGCTCCAAAAAACGTAACTACCATATAAAATAGGGTAGCAGTTAACAGCGGTGCTTCCACAACGTAACCATCACATATGGTAGGCTAGCGGCACACTGCGGATGTTCCAACAATGTAACTATCATACATTAAGAAGGAAGCGGACTAACGATGTAGCCAATTTTGTTCAACAAATACAAACATAAACACAACCGGACTAAGACATTTCTCACTACCTCAGCCATAAAAAGCACTCCAGTCTGTGTGTGTGCGTGTGTCTAATAATACGCTCCAGGTTTTATTGGTTCGTTTACTGTCCACTTTTCGCTCTCCATTACTCTATTGCTTACTGTTTATGGTTTAACTTTGTAAGTGGTTGGCGTTAATCTATCGTGCAGTGATTTTTTTTTAAATATTGCTCAATTTCATTATATTTCTATGCTTCTTCCTTACGTTTTCTTCTTTCGTGTGTCTGTTCTTCATTCGTCATTCATTGTTACGACTTCCTGAGATTCTTCACTTAATCTTCGTCTTCAACATATTATTCAGTGTTCGCTTCGTTTTACCTTCACTCACAAAGTTATACAACACACCCGAATGCTCAGAAAACCAGCCACTGTTCCAATCACACATTGTAATAATAATAATAATATCACACATTGTAATAGTAATAATAATGCTAATATCACGCATTGTAATAATAATAATAATAATATACATCAAATTCAGTCATGTCAGTAGGCTACCAAGATTAGAAACCGTCTCGACTTCAAATGGAAATCTGACTGCTAACCGTCATCATTATTACTGTTTGTAAAGTAAAAGGACACAAGTGCAACTAATGTGACATTTATTGTGGCAACGTTTCGCTCTCCAGGAGCTTTATCAAGCCAATCACACATTGTAATAATAATAATAATATCACATGGCTTTATCACATGGCTTGATAAAGCTCCTGGAGAGCGAAACGTTGCCACAATAAATGTCACATTAGTTGCGCTTGTGTCCTTTTACTTTACATATTGTCGGTAATTATACCAACTTTATTACATTATTACTGTTATTATTAATATATTTATGAAAACACTTAAACCAATATGGATCAAAACCTAGGGATAGTGAGGTATTTAATTAGATCCAAGAAAGGAAAGAGTAGCTCCAATGCCTTGGATCACAAGTCTCACCGGCATCGAGGCACCTTCTCTCCCTTTGAAGAGTAACCTTCAATAGAAAAAACAACTGACAAGTTTTAATAAATATATAATTGATAAATTACAATATAAAATCTGACGGCCATTTTATCAACAGAAAATCTGTATTAATGTTGGTAAAATTACCGACAGTATGTTAGGTAAAACAGGACAAGTGCAGCTAATGTGACATTTTATTGTAGGAACGTTTTGCTAGATAAAGCTCCTGGAGGGAGAAACGTTGCCACAATAAAATGTCACGTGAGTGGCACTTGTGTCCTTGTACCTACTAGAAAATCTGTTAATTTTCAAGAAATCCGAGTGGCCTGGGCGTTGACCCCGGGAAACGTCCTCCAGGTATCCTCCAGGTGGTATCCTTTAAGAAGAAGCGTGATTGGCAAGGTATCAGGAAGTAACCTGATATGTTTCTTTAAGATGAGAGGGGCGAGAGAAGGTTGTCTCAGTATGCAAGCTCACGCTCGGCTAGTTCCAGTCTAGCTGACCTGAACATAACACTAACAGCCTCACTGACCTGAGCACAACACATACAGTCTGGTTGACCTGAGCATAACATAACCTGCCAGAGGATCATAACTTACTGCAGGACTGGAGTTTCTAACATACATGTATAACAACTGTTCCCTGGAAGAATCTAGCAGTGAACACAGGTGAGGGAGGGGAGGGGGGGAAGGAAGGAAGCGGAGGGAAGGTAAGGAATTAAGGGAAGGTGGGAAAGGAAGGGAAGGGGAGGAAGGAAAGAAAGGAGGGGGTGAGAGTGGAATGTCAGCTGCTCAGGCAGGTGGGGATGACTGGTGTCAGTTGGCATCCCTTCTCCTATCCCCCTCCCAACACTCCTCAGTTCCTATCAACGCCCTCCCTCATACACTCTTCCCACTCACTCATGCAGCCTTCCCTACCCACCCACTCATGCAGCCTTCCCTACCCACTCACTCATGCAGCCTTCCCCATTCACCCATTCATGCAACCTTCCCCACCCACCCACTCATGCAGCCTTCCCTACCCACTCACTCATGCAGCCTTCCCCATTCACCCACTCATGCAACCTTCCCCACCCACCCACTCATGCAGCCTTCTTCACCCACCCATAAATACAGCCTTCCCCACCCACCCATAAATACAGCCTTCTCCACGCACCCAATCATGCAGCCTTTCCCACCATCTCATAGCCTTTCCCACCCTCTCATACAGCTTTCCCCACGCACTCGTGCAGTCGTCCCCACTCACTATTGGTCTTCTCCACCCACTCATACAGCCTTCCCCACCCATTATTGCAGTCTTCTCCACCCACTCATACAGCCTTTCCGACCCACTCATGCAGCCTTCCCCACCCACTCATGCAGCCTTCCCCACCTACTCATGCAGCCTTCCCCACCCACTTATGCAGTCTTCCCCACCCACTCATACTGCCTTCCCCACTCATACAGCCTTTCCCACCCACTTATATAGCTTTCCCCACCCACTCATGCAGTCTTCCCCACCCACTCATACAACCTTCTCCACTCATAAACCCTTCCCACGTACTCACATAGCCTTCCTTGCCCACCCAGTTAAACAAGCATTCCTCACCCTCTCATTCAGCATTCCTTGCCCACCCACTCATACATCCTTCCCCACCCACACATACAGCCTTCCTCAATCATATAGTCTTCCCCACCCACTCATACAGCCTTCCCCACCCACTCATACAGCCTTCCCCACCCACACATACAGCCTTCCCCGATCATATAGTCTTCCCCACCCACTCATACAGCCTTCCCCACCCACTCATACAGTCTTCCCCCACCCACTCATACAGCCTTCCCCACCCATTCATACAGCCTTCCCCAATCATATAGTCTTCCCCACCCACTCATACAGAATTCCCTCCTGTCCTAGAATCCCAACATCTCTCTAAGGTTCCTTTTATTCTGACTCTTTCAAGAACATTCATTTGGTCCTGGAGGTTACCTGGAGGTTATTCCGGGGATCAACGCCCCCGCGGCCCGGTCCACGACCAGGCCTCCCGATGGATCAGGGCCTGATCAACTAGGCTGTTACTGCTGGCCGCACGCAGTCCGACGTACGAGCCACAGCCCGGCTGATCCGGCACCGACTTTAGGTATCTGTCCAGCTCTCTCTTGAAGGCAGCCAGGGGTTTATTGGCAATTCCCCTAATGCTTGATGGGAGGCTGTTGAACAGTTTTGGGCCCCGGACACTTATGGTGTTTTCTCTTAGTGTACCAATGGCGCCCCTACTTTTTATTGGCGGCATTTTGCATCGCCTGCCCAGTCTTTTACTTTCGTAGGGAGTGATTTCTGTGTGCAGATTTGGGACCATTCCTTCCAAGATTTTCCAAGTGTAGATTATGATACATCTCTCCCTCCTGCGTTCCAACGAGTACAAGTCAAGTGCTTCCAAGCGTTCCCAGTAGTTAAGGTGCTTGACAGAACTTATACGTGCAGTAAAGGATCTCTGTACACTCTCTAGATCTGCGATTTCACCTGCTTTGTATGGAGATGTTAATGTACAGCAGTATTCCAGCCTAGAGAGAACAAGTGATTTGAAAAGGATCATCATGGGCTTGGCATCTCTCGTTTTGAAAGTTCTCATTATCCATCCTATCATTTTCTTTGCACGTGCGATCGTGGCACTGTTGTGATCCTTGAAAGTGAGATCCTCAGACATTACTACTCCCAGGTCCCTTACATTATTTTTCCGCTCTATTGTATGGCCGGAGTCAGTAGTATACTCTGTTCTAGTTATTATCTCCTCCAGTTTTCCATAACGGAGTAGTTGGAATTTGTCCTCATTGAACATCGTATTGTTTACCGTTGCCCACTGGAAAACTTTGTTTATATCTTCTTGGAGGTTAACCGCGTCCTCAGCAGATGACAGCCTCAGGCAGATCCTAGTATCATCCGCAAAGGATGATACGGTGCTGTGGTGTATATCTCTGTTTATGTCACAATTTCAATTAAATATTTCTCAAGAACCTCAAAAATTTTGCCCATTATTGTGCTCAAACTACTACTAGCTGGGAACCCAAAGTTGTAATCTACCGCTTCCTCGGTACTATCATACTCGTAAATATGTCTACAATTCTACCGTACCATTGGGGGTCAAGGACGCTAATGGAAGTAAGTCACTTTGTCCTGACTTTTTTTTTTCTTTTTTTTTTTTTTGGGGGGGGGGGGATTATCCTAGGTATTCCACACATATGCTGCTATGTATGATAATTTACGTAACTGTATTTATGTGTACTTGACCTGAATAATCTTACCGTGTCTGGCTTCTGACATCAGCATGTCACAACTGACACTCATAAATAGCATTTATGGATATCCTAGGTATTCCACACATATGCTGCTATGTATGATAATTTACGTAACTGTATTTATGTGTACTTGACCTGAATAATCTTACCGTGTCTGGCTTCTGACATCAGCATGTCACAACTGACACTCATAAATAGCATTTATGGATGGTAAGATAGTCTCACTTAATATGTCAACTTTAGATACAAGGACACATGAAAGTGCACGGACTATAGCAAACAGTTCAGTTTGAAGGGTGGAAGGTGCTAAAAGCTATTAGTGAAATTGAAAGAAATTCGAAACATTTCTTTTCACATCTTGTATAGGGCCCTTGCTCAGACAAGATGGAACTTACACAGATGACAACAAAGAAATGAGTGAGATGCTGAAAAATCTCAATACGACTTTGTGTTTTGTGAGCCACTAATGAATCTAAAGATCAACAATCCAAATATTTTTTTCATGAATGAGCCTTAAAATCTTGTTAATGTATGCGAAATTTCTGACATAACCCTAACTCCACTAGACTTTGAGAAAGCCACTGACAAAGTGCCCATTCACTCAGCCCCAGGCCCAGACTCGTGGAACTCTGTGTTCATTAAGAACTGCAAGAAACCCCTTTCGTGGGCCCTAAGCATGGTACAGAGAAGGAGCATAGACACAGGTGAGATTCCAGTCACTAAAGCGAACGGATACAGCCCCAATCCATAAAGGTGGCACCAAAGCAATTGCTAAGAACTATAGACCGATAGCTCTAACGTCCCACATCATAAAAATCTTTGAAAGAGTTCTAAGAAGCAGGACTGTAAACCACTTGGATTCCCAACAACTGCGCAATCCATGTCAACATGGGTTCAAAGCAGGTCGCCCCTGCCTCTCGCAATTACTGGATCATTATGATATGGTCTCGGATGCACTGGAAAACAAACAGAATGCAGATGTAGTATACAAAGATTTTACAAAAGCCTTTGACAAGTGCGATCATGGTGTAACAGCAGACAAAATTCGTGCTAAAGGGATAACTGGCAAAGTAGGCAGATGGATTTTCAAGTTTCTAACCAATCGCACATAAAGAGTAGCGGTAAACAGAGTTAAATCGGAAGATGTCACAGTGAAGAGCTCTGTTCTACAAGGCACAGTACTCGCCCCCATCCTGTTCCTCATCCTCATATCTCACATAGACAGATGTAACTATAGCACCGTATTATTCTTTGCAGACGATATTAGGATCTGCATGAGTGTCATCCATTGAGGACACGGTAAATCTCCAAGAAGATATAAACCAAGTTTTCCAATGGGCAACGGAGAACAATATGATGTTCAGTGAAGACAAATTCCAACTACTCCGTTATGGAAAACTGGAGGAAATAATAGCTAGAACTGAGTATACTACAAACTCTAATCACACAACAGAGCAGAAAAGTAATGTGAAGGACCTGGTAGTGGTAATGTCTGAGGCTCTCACCTTCACGGATCACAACAGTGTCACAATCACATCTGAGAGGAAATTGATAGGATGGATAATGAGAACATTCAAAACAAGAGATGCCAAGTCAATGATGATGGTATACTGCTGTACATTAACATCTCCATTCAAGGCAGGTGAAATTGCAGATCTAGAGAATGAACAGAGAACCTTTACTGCACATATAAGTTCCGTCAATCACCTCAGCTACTGGGAACATTTAAAAACGTAGTGCAGGCGAAAGAGATACATCATAATCTACACCTGAAAAATCCTAGAGGGACTTGTCCCTAATCTGCACACAGAGATCACTCCCTACGAAAGCAAAAGAATTGGCAGGCGATGAAACATATCTCCAATGAAAAGTAGGGGCACCATTAGTACACTAAGAAAACACAATAAGTGTCCGGGGGCATAAGACTGTTCAACAGCCTTTCACCATTCATACGGGGGATTACCAATTGACCCCTGGTTGTCTTCAAGAAGCGCTGTATAGCCCTTGTGGCTTAGCGCTTCTTTTTGATTATAATAATAATGTCTTCAAGAGGGAGCTGGACAGATACCTACAGTCAGTGCCGGACCAGCCGGGCAGTGGTTCATACGTTGGACTACGTGCAGCCAGCAGTAACAGCCTAGTTAATCAGGCCCTGATCCACCGGGAGGCCTGGTCATGGACCGGGCCGCGAGGACGCTGATCCCCGGAATACCCTCCAGGTAGGTACACACGGGTGACCCATCGCTAGAGCTTTTGGTCAACTGACCGAGGCCTTCCACTGGCTTACTGGTCCACCCCTTTAAAAATTAAAGCTATAATTATAACCACCAATGCTGGGGAAAGAAGTGATAATGATTTGGAAAGAGATCATTTTTCAAGGTACGAGAAAGGGAAAGTGTTGCTATTGCTTTACCAGACGCAGATCACACGTCTGAGCATTCGGAAGTTAGTTCCAGTTTTCAAGATCCATTTGGTGTGGAACTAAAGGGAACTAAGAATGCAGGGAAAGAGAACTGTGTGGGTAGACAGGGAAGGCGGAGGACTGGGAGAATTGGGGAGGACGGATAATGGAGGAAGTCGAGGAGTGGGGAGCAGGGATGAGAGATGTAACATTCTCCATATTTACATCACCAGCACATTCTTGGCTCCCATATTCTCTTCTGTCATCCTGGCTATTTTGGCACCAGCGCATTCTTGGCATGATACAGTGACACTGTTACTATTCTTAGCATATTAGTTATACTCAGTAACAGTTGTCGTTCTCGTCATGTTAGTTATACTCAGTAACACTGTTACCATTCTTGGCATGATAAGTAATACATACTATTATTGGTATGTTACTTATACTTGGTAACACTGTTACCACTCTTGACATGTTAAGTTACACCTAGTAACACTGTTACTGAATCATCTGCCGTTGAAATCAAACTGAAATTCAACTACAGCTAAACTGCAGGTCAAACCTGGGTCAACTCCAGGTCAACTCTAGTTACATCGCATGACTACGAATCTCCAATTAAAACTTTTTCAAGCTTAGCGTAATTCCAGGAGGAATTTGCGTCAGTGTTCAGTTTCTCTTACAGCGTTAATTAAGGTAAACCCACAGCACCTCCACCAAACTTGAAGATTAATATACTTAGCAGTTCTACGGAGACATTCACTTAATATACTTAGCGGTTCTATATCATACATTCACTTAATACACTTAGCAGTTATATCATACATTCACTTAATACACTTAGCAATTCTATTTCAGATATTCACTTAATATAATTAGCAGTTCTGTATCGGGGAGAGAGCTTACTGATATGCTATCATTAACGTCATTATCTAGAGGGAATTAAAGGTATCTAGATTAATTAGGGAGATACATGGGAGTACCTTGCCTTCGCCAGGTACTCCCATGTATCACCACCAAGACCTCACCACAATCATCCGCACCACCACCATCACCCTTCTTCCACCTCCTCACATCATTACCAGGAACAGGTTAGGTTAGGTAAGATTTGCCAGGAAACAAGACAAGCGTTTCCTGATACGGGTCATAGTCATACGATGACCCACTGCTGGAGGTTTTAGCCTTCCGTTGGCTTACCGTTTCACCCCCTTTAAAAACTGAAAGTTATTATTATAACCAAGACATTAAGTCCACTTAAAACAGAGAAAGATTCCCACTTTCATTTCACTTCTATGACAATTACTTAAACGCTAACTTAAGGTCAAAGTAAAGTTAATTCTCACTTTCTATGCACAAGGTTTGCCTCACTTGTGAACAGGAAACTTAAGTACGTTGTTTCACAAGAAAGCATTTCCTTCCCTCGCTGCCATGTGCATTAACAAAATATACATTTGTTCGTTTATTTGCAGATGGCAAGCAGATGGTGTGAGACTACATATGTGCTTCCACATTAACTGACGCCACTCTGTAGTACAAAGTGAAGAAGACTTTGTAACTGACAGCCTCAGAGAGACTCGGTAATCTAGAAAATACAGGGATCTTACTACTCATCAATACATTTTTGTTCCCAAAGGTTCGAAGACCCTCGGCTCATGGGGGGCTAAACAACCAATAGGGAAACTAAGTAAGTAAGTAAGTAAGTTTATTCAGGTATACCTGGAGGTTACCTGGAGGTTATTCCGGGGATCAACGCCCCCGCGGCCCGGTCCATGACCAGGCCTCCCGATGGATCAGGGCCTGATCAACTAGGTATACACAAATACAGTTACACAGAATTATCATACATAGCAGCATATGTGTAGAGAACCTAGGATAACCCAAAAAAGTCAGACAGAGTGACTTATTTCCATTGGGGTCCTTTTACCTTATTATAATATAAAGGTTATAATATTTTCTTATTATTCTATAATGAAGATAACATCTTATTATCATACTAAAAAGACTATCTACTACACGAGGGGCATTAAGACTATCTACAATACGAGGGTCATTACTAGGAATAAGGTAAAATTTACACGTATGTTAGATAAAAAATAGAAAATCATTCCCCTCCCTTTCTGTAGCTACATTCATCAGACACCTTTTGGCACTCTTCTTGAACTGGTTCATGCTATGACTGGCTTTGACATGTGCGGGTAGTCTGTTCCATTCCTTTATTGCTGTACAATAAAAGGTGTTTGAAGCCTGGCCAATGACTGTGGGTACTACAAAGTTGTGCTCTCTCCCCCTAGTACTATGATTGCTTTGGTTCCCAACCTTGACAAAATTGACAGCAAGATATTCTGGACAGAGCAGCTAGTTTTCTATCGAAGTTCAAATGAACTTCGGAATTTTAACATCTCCCACCCCTCCTTCAGAGTGCACCACACACTGAAGGGACTCAAGTTCGATTAACTGAGGTTCCCCTGAATCCAACCGTCTTACTTTGCTCACACTCCAATAGCACGTTAAGCCATAAAAACTATTTGTCTCCACTCACTCCGATCTAACATGCTCACAAAAGTCTTGGAAGTTCAGGCCTCTAGCACTCCAAACTTCTTTTATCTCCTCCGTCCCTCGTTCCATCCCTTCCTGAAATGGCTCCTACCATTTCTTCCTTCCATTCCAGATTTATATACATTCTTGGTCATACTACCTGTTCTATCCTCTCTAAATGCACAAACAACCTCAACGCGGCTGAAAACTACGCATTTCAGGTTGTGGGTGGCTAACAACTCAACTTTATTGTTAAACCTCTGAAGGGGATAACAGTGGTGGTGCTAGAAGTGATTGTATACATTTATATAAACAGTTTCTTTATATAATATGAGTGATAATGTATATATAAAATTATATTCGGAGGTTCTCTAAATTCTGTTAACGTAAATTTAGTTGGATCAACCCGAGTGATGTTAAGGGGATTTGCAGTGTTGTTGGAGAGAGAGAGAGAGAGAGAGAGAGAGATAACGTACTGTGCCCCCCTCTTTGTGCTAGTACAGTGGGTCAGGACAAGGAGCGGCACTGAGGGGTAATGTTTCCCCAACACCCCTTGGCTCTCCCACGGTGTGAGGTGCCACACCACATACCCAGGATGTGATGTGCCACGGTCCCCACTCTGTTGACTGCATTCTATCAAGAATTCACATGGTACTAAACAGGACTCCAGTACTCCTACTAGTCCATGACAGAAAGGACCTACTGGTCCATGATAGACAGGACCTACTGGTCCATGATAGACAGGACCTACTGGTCCATGATAGACAGGACCTACTGGTCCATGATAGACAGGACCTACTCCCACTCAACAATTTTATCTATAATGCTTTTCAATAATTTTTATTCAGGAAAATCTACAAATATTTTTGCAGACAATGGTATAATTTTTTTCAATAGTTCTGAGGACATTTAGAAGCTTCAGGCATATAACAACGTTACTTGTATCTCAGGCATACAACAATGTTACTTGTGTCTCAGGCATACAACAATGTTACTTGTATCTCAGGCATACAACAATGTTACTTGTGTCTCAGGCATATAACAACGTTACTTGTGTCTCAGGCATATAACAACGTTACTTGTGTCTCAGGCATATAACAACGTTACTTGTGTCTCAGGCATATAACAACGTTACTTGTGTCTCAGGCATACAACAATGTTACTTGTGTCTCAGGCATATAACAACGTTACTTGTGTCTCAGGCATATAACAACGTTACTTGTGTCTCAGGCATACAACAATGTTACTTGTGTCTCAGGCATATAACAATGTTACTTGTGTCTCAGGCATACAACAATGTTACTTGTGTCTCAGGCATACAACAATGTTACTTGTGTCTCAGGCATACAACAATGTTACTTGTGTCTCAGGCATATAACAACGTTACTTGTGTCTCAGGCATATAACAACGTTACTTGTGTCTCAGGCATACAACAATGTTACTTGTGTCTCAGGCATACAACAATGTTACTTGTGTCTCAGGCATATAACAACGTTACTTGTGTCTCAGGCATATAACAACGTTACTTGTGTCTCAGGCATACAACAATGTTACTTGTGTCTCAGGCATACAACAATGTTACTTGTGTCTCAGGCATACAACAATGTTACTTGTGTCTCAGGCATACAACAATGTTACTTGTGTTTCAGGCATATAACAACGTTACTTGTGTCTCAGGCATATAACAACGTTACTTGTGTCTCAGGCATACAACAATGTTACTTGTGTCTCAGGCATATAACAACGTTACTTGTGTCTCAGGCATACAACAATGTTACTTGTGTCTCAGGCATATAACAACGTTACTTGTGTCTCAGGCATATAACAACGTTACTTGTGTCTCAGGCATATAACAACGTTACTTGTGTCTCAGGCATACAACAATGTTACTTGTATCTCAGGCATACAACAATGTTACTTGTGTTTCAGGCATATAACGATGTTACTTGTGTCTCAGGCATACAACAATGTTACTTTATGCAATTAGATACCAACCAAGGAGAGAGAGAGAGAGGATTGATTCAATTCCTTAGGCTTAGATCAAGAGCCTCTCTCACGGGCATCAAGGTGCCTCCTTGAGCGAAACGTTTCCCAATAAAATGTACTCGTGTTACACATGGGTCTTATTTGCAGGGTGAAGGTTTGCATATATACGAGGTAATCAAAGTGTCTTGCTTCTATTAGGCTCACACTGTTTAATGGTTTATCATAGGTTAAATCTACATATTATAATGCTTTTGTTTGCTAAAATGCTATAATCAATTTTTAATAACCACCTTAAATTACGTTTAATCGGCGATATTTCGCACTTTGTTCCATATTTCACGACAATCTCGATTCTGGAAGAGAGGAAATCTTCAACATAGCCTAGGCAAGCAAAACAAACGCCTGATTTTTAAAAACTGATGGACGAGCGATTTCATCACAACAAATCTAAAACCTTTTTATATGACAGAGTGGTAAACATTTGGAATAGATTACCAGGCAAAGTAATTGAAAACAAGAAGTGAAAATAGTATGTTGTTATTCCTTGCCCGAGCAGCGCTCCAAAACCCCAGACACTTCCGAATTTCAATCAACTCTTGCCGGTTCCCTCCAGACCAATGTAAACACCTGAGGTGTATTACCTGGCGTATGTTTCACGTGTTCCTCTTATGCTAGGCTATAATCATCTTGGGGCGGGTCTAGTTATGACATACGATTATGTACATATGTATAGGCATGAATATATACACTAATAAAGGCTCTTGGAGCCTGGATCCGGGAGTGAAACTAGTAGCGACCAGAGAAGAGATGGGTCAGGAGTTGTGACTCGACCCCTGTAACCACATATAGGTGAGAACACGTACATCAAATATCCACACATTTCCACATACAGGTATGCGAACACGTACAAGTACACTTACATATATACATACACTTACCTCTACCCACAAATTATATAAATTAGAGGCAGATCTCTGCCTACACCAAATACATATGTAATGTATATAGTTTTTGTCTTGGGCTTTGCTAGCTAGTCAGCGTCAGGAAAAAACAAACAAAAACACAGCGGGACGCAGCAGACACCAGACAGGCAAGGGAGGCAGTGTGAACTTCCTGTGTTGGGGGGGGGGGGTTACTTCTTTGTGACGGAGGAGAGAGGAAGGGAGGAAGCGAGGAGAGGGAAGGACGTAGACGAGAAAGAGACATGAAGAAAATGGGAAAAGAACGCTGCAAGGTGCCATCCCTATTACTGTTGCGGCAATAATGCTGCAACACCCATTCATCAACGCAACAAAAGTAACCAATGTTGCAACCGTCATACCTGAACGTGACACGGCAACAACACAAGCACAAAATTCAACTTGGACAAAAACAGCAACAACAGCATACCGCGTATATCAATCACATTTTCTAAAAAAAAAAAAGTTATTTATCTGCCCAAGTCTTCATTATATACCACAGCTTTTAACAATCAGATGTAGTGATAAGCAGGTGATGCATGTCTTTCACCTACAACTTGTTGGCATCACCAAATCACTTAACATAAGAACATAAGAAAGGAGGAACACTGCAGGAGGCCTGCTGGCCCATACTAGGCAGGTCCTTTACAATTCGTCCCACTAACAAAACATTTGCCCAACCCAATTTTCAATGCCAAAACTTCCACCACTTATTTCTTAGATAATGATTTGGGGCCCCTTACTCAATACTCCTTTGAAGGATTCCTTAACCATCAGTCAACCACATAAAAATATTGAGACAACAGGTGTAGGAGCGAGGTAAAGATGTAATACCCCGGCCGTCTCCTGCGGAGGTAAAGGCGCACCGACATCTCATCCTCACCCTTTCGTCAGAGGGCAGACATATTACTTTCCACCTCCAGGACTCAAGTCCGAGGAACCGGTTTCCCTAAATCCCTCCATAAATATTATGTTGCTCATACTCCAGCAGCACGTTTTCTAGTGAACAACGGAAAACAATATGATGTTCAATGAGGACAAATTCCAACTACTCCGTTATGGAAAACGGGGGGGGGGGTAATAACTAGAACAGAGTATACTACAAAGTCAAGCCATACAACTGAGCGGAAAAATAATGTAAAGGACCTGGGAGTGGTAATGTCTGAAGATCTCACTTTCAAGGATCACAACAATGCCACGATCACAAGTGCAAAGAAAATGATAGGATGGATAATGAGAACGTTCAAAACGAGAGATGCCAAGCCAGTGATGATCCTTCTCGAATCTCTTGTTCTCTCTAGGCTGGAATACTGTTGTACATTAACATCTCCGTTCAAAGCAGGTGAAATTGCAGATCTAGAGAGTGTACAGAGATCCTTTACTGCACGTATAAGTTTTGTCAAGCACCTTAACTACTGGGAACGCTTGGAAGCACTTGACTTGTACTCGTTGGAACGCAGGAGGGAGAGATATATCATAATCTACACTTGGAAAATCCTAGAAGGAATGGTCCCGAATCTGCACACAGAAATCACTCCCTACGAAAGTAAAAGACTGGGCAGGCGATGCAAAACACCCGCAATTAAAAGCAGGGGCGCCACACCATAAGTGTCCGGGGCCCAAGACTGTTCAACAGCCTCCCACCAAGCATAAGGGGAATTACCAATAAACCCCTGGCTGCCTTCAAGAGAGAGCTGGACAGATACCTAGTCAGTGCCGGATCAGCCGGGCTGTGGCTCGTACGTTGGACTGCGTGCGGGCAGCAGCAACAGCCTGGTTGATCAGGCCCTGGTCCACCGGGAGGCCTGGTTGTGGACTGGGCCGCAGGGGCGTTGATCCCCGGAATAACCTCCAGGTAGACGTCAATCCATAAAAACCACTTAACCGCAACTCACTCCTACATAACACGCTCGCACACGGCTGTTGGATGTTCGAGCCCCTCCCACACAAAACCACCTTTACCCACACATACATATGCCCGAAGAACACTTTCGGAGGTCACTGCCCCCGCTGCCTGGTCCCAGACCAGGTCTCCTGGTGGATCAAGGCCTGATGAACCAGCCTCTTACTGTTGGTTGCAGCCAGTCCAATGTATGAACCCCAACTTGGCTGATCAAGAACTGACTCAAGGAACTTATCAAATTCTTATGTATAATGGGAGGCTGTTCAAATGTCTTGAGCCTTTTACACTTACTGTGTAATCTTTTAGTGTACTCATGGCACTCCGTCTGTCAAGTTTCTTGTTTGGCAGACGGAGGCCTGGCCCCAAACCAGGCCTCCAGACTGATGGTCTGAACCATCAAGCTATTAATGCATAAAGGCAATAAGGACTATTGTAGCATAAACAAGAAATGGGAACCCACCAAGTAGATGCTACAATACACGGTCAAATAACTTTCATACCGCTGTCTTTCGCACACCCAATTAAGCCACCGTAAAATACTGACTTATATTAGGAAGAATGGTTGCATCTTAAGGTGTAGTCTAATTTACATATACAATAGCGTAGTGTCTGACTCAAGGAAAGGAGATCGCGTACATGTAAGGTCATATTCAGAGGACGAGCTGCATGCATCCACTTAATGCTCTCAAAACAACGAGTCTCTGGCTTTTCAACACCTCCCCTTCATATATAACGGAAATTATCAATTGACCACTATCTATCTTCAAGAGGAACTTAAGGAGCTCCTCCGCAAAACTTCTAATCAGCCGGGCTGCAATGCCTGTTAGAATGCGAGCACCTAGCACTAACACTAACTAACTAGGCTATTCTTCCAGAAAGCTTAGTACGACAAGGCCAGGAGCGCCACGATTCTGGAAATTTCTGAAGGTAACCTACAAGTGTTAATTTAGACTTACGAAGCCAGAAAATCGAAAGTATTTACTATTAACGTTTTTTCAACAAATCGTTTACGTTATTCCGAAATTTTTTATATATATTTTATTATCTATTAGCGCGTTTTAATGGTTCCAGGGGATCGTTACCCCAGCCGCCAGCGGCTGGGCTTCCTACACTAGAGATGAAACACTACAGAATATGAACTATTAAGAAATATACATGAAAATAAAGATAGTGTATGCTGAATACAATCTGATTTTTTTTTAAGATTTAGCCTAACCCTTATCTTCAAAGTTCACGAAACAAACACTAACAATCCTGTCAGGTACAAAACATTCAAGAGGCTTCCGTGTTATACTCGTATGACACGATCTTAGTATTTAGCCGGATAGTAGTTGGCTAAAAGCAAACTACTGTACTAGTGCTTCACACTCGATGACAGGCTTCACGAATTCCGGTATTTCTGTTGCAGGCTTGATTAGGTAGTGCTATAAGCAATGTCAAGTAAGTGTCAAAAAGTTGAGTTACAAGTAAGATATTTATTTTTTCACCAATTCATTGTGTACAATATTTACAAATGTAAAAGGATTTCAACACAGGCAAGATTAATGAAAAACAGTGAACACAAATATCACAGAGAACCCGAGATCACAATGGGATATATGGCAGCTGACCGCCTGACAACGTCCAGTTGGATGGAACGATTACTACAGACGAGATCATTGTGCCAACCCCGACAAGTAAGAATGCCACACCACACCTCCCAGAGATCACAATGGGATATAGGGCAGCTGACCGCCTGACAACGTCCAGTTGGATGGAACGATTACTACAGACGAGATCATTGTGCCAACCCCGACAAGCAAGAATGCCACAGCACACCTCCCAGCCACAGACGATCTAGAGCTGCATGCTACCACTATATGGCTCTGGTTAACTATACTTACAGCTTAAAACAATTACTATAGGACTTGTGGTTGGTCTTGTGTGCATCAAATATTTAATATACTCGGTGCACACACCGACAGGATGGTACTACCTTACTGGGTCTATCTGGAGTGTGGTTTGAGTCAGCGTCCCTACGACCCGGTCCCCGACCAGGTGAATGTGTCAGTAGGGTTACTGAATTCCTAATGTATTATACTTGTGCAGTATATCGTAACTAGTATCTCCCATATATATATATATATATATATATATATATATATATATATATATATATATATATATATATATATATATATATATATATATATATATATATATATATATATGTATGTATGTCGTGCCGAATATGTAAAACTGGTCAATTAGCAAGAACTCATTTAAAATTAAGTCCTTTCTGAAATTTTCATTATACGTTTAAAAGATTTATTTTTATATAATTTTATATAATTATAAAAATTTATAATTTTGCGCCAAAAGAATCTTAGAAAACTTACCTAACCTTATTATAACAAGAACAATTTATTTTAGCCTAACCCAACTAAATATATTTTAAATTTCTTTACAACAATTTAATACTAAACAAACACAGTGAAATACATTTTTTTCGTTAGGTTCAGAATGATTTTGGCGAAATTATTGCATACACAAATTTTCGCTTGTCCTATATGGCAAGATGAGCGTTGCTATCTAAGCCAAGATCGCAAGTTCTGCCTATTCGGCACGACATTATATTATATATATATATATATATATATATATATATATATATATATATATATATATATATATATATATATATATATATATATATATATATATATATATATAATCCTTTCAGCTAGGCTCAGTGGCTAGTTTGTGACGTCACCAAGCTATGCCCATACGAGCAGTGTATGAGACACCCGCTATCACTCCGTCCTCAGGCATACAACCAAATAAGTAGGCTGGGCTACACTCCCCTCAAGACTCTGCCAATATACATGTACCAACCGTCCAACGAGTGTATTCCTTACTCCTACATCTCCATTAAGTACCCACGCGACAAATGGCCTGATCAACCAGGCTGTTGGTGCTAGCTGTATTAAGTCTAGCGTAAGCACCACAGCCTGACCGATCACACAGTGTCTTGAGAAACTTATCCAGTTCCTTCTTGAACACAGCCAGGAGTCCGCTGGTAATCTTCCTTATGTATGAAGGGAGGACGTTAAAGTTTCACTTAATGAATTTTCCCTTAAGGTACTTGTTGCATCCCTGCTTTTCATTGGGGCTATTTGCCTAGAATTTTCCAAGTGTAAATTATAATGTATCTTTCTTGCCTACATTCCAAGGAATACAGATCGAGGGACTTCAAACATTCCAAGTAATTCAGGTACTTAACTGAGTCTATGACAGCATTGAAGGTTTTCTGCACATTCTTCAGGCCTGCAAATTCGCCTGCCTTGAAAGGGACTGTTAGAGTGCAGCAGTATTCCAGCCTAGAGAGACAAAGTGACTTGAAGAGTATCATCACTGGCTTGGCATCCCATGTTTGAAGATTCTAGTTATCCAGCCTACTATTTTACTTGCGGTTACCTGGAGTTTACCTGGAGAGAGTTCCGGGGGTCAACGCCCCCGCGGCCCGGTCTGTGACCAGGCCTCCTGGTGGATCAGAGCCTGATCAACCAGGCTGTTGCTGCTGGCTGCACGCAAACCAACGTACGAGCCACAGCCCGGCTGATCAGGAACTGACTTTAGGTGCTTGTCCAGTGCCAGCTTGAAGACTGCCAGGGGTCTGTTGGTAATCCCCCTTATGTATGCTGGGAGGCAGTTGAACAACCTCCCAGGTCTCTAACATTCACATTAATCTACACTTTACTGAGTGATTGAGGTTTGTTTTAAGCTCTGGTCCACTCTACTGGAAGACTTTGTTAATGTAGACTTGAAGGTTTGGCGTGTCGTCAATGGATGGCTCTCTCCTATAGATTCTAGTATCGTCTGAAAACTCTACGTCAGATATCAGAATAAGAAAGATAACAGGGCAAGTAATATGCCTTGGGAAACAGGAAACACAGTTTCTCACTATGGCAGCCTCTGATTTCACCCTGTTAGCTACTGTTACACTCTGGGTTCTATTCCTTAGAAAATTGAATATATCTCTGCCCATCTTTCCAGATATTCCTTTTGGACGCATTTTGAATGTTATATTATTACACCATTACTGCACATATCAAAAGCTACCACAAAGTCTGTGTATGCTACATCTGTATTGTGTTTGTCTTCCAGTGTATACAACATCATGTCATAATATCCAGTAGTTGTGAGAGGCAGAAGCGACCTTGTTGAAGCCCATGTTGCCTCCAGTTGCGCAAATTTTGCGAATCCATGTAGTTTGTGATTTTGCATCTTCAAACGCTTCAAAGATTTTTATTATGACATCTGTGCTATTGGTCTATAGCTCTTTGCTACTGCTTTGCTTCCACCTTTGAGGAGCGGGGCTATATTCGTTATTGTCAGATACGGTTTTCAATAACTGGTCTTTAAATTGCTAGGAAGTTGCATCTGGTGGTTTATATATAAGTATAATAATTAGATTGTGGTTTTCAATCTTTACTGCCGACTGCTACTACATCATTGTGCTGCTAAATAATTCAGTCCAAATGAACGATTCTTTATCATACAGGCAAACTCTCCTCATCCCCCTGTTGCCTGTTTTTCCAGTCACATCCAAGTAGATTACACCCTGGTACCCTTTTTTTTGCTAAGGTAGACTTTAAAATGTCACTGTAAATGCCACAAACATTTCGCTGGACTTTGTGAAGAGCCCACTAATAAAGGAAACTTTTCTTTTGATTCTTGGTTTTAGACCTTTATGTTAACATATATGACGTTATATTATTTGTTATTATGCTGGGGTGTTTTTGTTGGGTTTGGTGTTTGCCAACATATCATGTGTGCTTCACACACCCATGACAGGATAGTAGTACCTCCCTGGATGGTTTCTGTCCACCAATGTGCATCATGCTGAGTTTTCTTGAAGGCATTATACACTGAAGGGAAGCAACGTTACAGGGTAAAGAAAGTCTGAAAGGGTCTACATGAGCAGAAGAACGTGAGTAGAACGCCAAGATGTCATCAATATACATTACGTTTGTTCATGAATGTATGGCGCATGAATATTGTAGGTGGCTGTCTGGAGCCTGGGCACGGGGCAGCAGCGTGCCTACCCCACACTACCATCACTGAAGTTATTTCTAGCAAATTTTATAAATATTACAAGAACAAGTGTTGAAGTCTTCAAGAGGAAGCTGAATCAATAATTCCGCCAAGTGCCAGATCAACCAGGATATGATGAATAGATGGGCCAGTGAGCCGCCAACAGCAACAGCCTGATTCATCAGGCAACCACCAAAGAAGCATGACCCCAGGCTGGGCTGCAGGAGTTGAAGAAAGTCGAAAATGGGTCACAGGTATATCAAAGATACACACCACATCACAACCATTACCGTCGATCAAGGATATGAATTCCATCTTTAGGAAAAAATACACAATTTCAAAAAGATAAATAATGTTATTTTTAACTCAAAGAACAGATGGGATTCGAACCCACAGCAAGCAGGTTCTAAAACTGGCAGATCAATAAGCGAACCACTGTACCAATGTCAGTTCTGTTACGTAATCTATTCAGGTTCATCATTCGTTTACACATAGTAATCAAATTCTTGTATAGTACAACGTTGTGTTCCTTGTTATACACGCTATATACATGCAGGTTCCTTCACTATATATTACGAGAGGGGAATCTCCTTCACAACACGTAACAAGTATTACAATCACTGGTAGCTTTAACATTACGATGAACTAAATACTGAAGACGTGAAACTACCAGCTTAGCTCTGTCAACAAAGAAGTTATAATACCATCACTGCTACACACCATAACTCAGTCACCAGCACACACCATCACCCGCGACATAGTTACCACGAGAGCACACTTGTCACTGCGGTGCGAGTGAGTGCACACCCCTCACCGTGGCCCCAGGCAGGCCACCACGCTCACCTCGCGGAGATGGAGCGCCAGACAACCCCCAGGGCAGGGGATGTGCACCGGACGCCCCCACCCCCCTAACAGGGGGGCAGTGGAGGGGCACCGGACTCCCGCCCCACCTGGAGGCTGGGGAGGTGCGCCAGACACCGCAAAACTCAACTAGACAACAGTGTAACTGGTCCTCACAACACTCAACCAGACAATGTGACTGGTCCTCACAACACTTAACCAGACAATGTAACTGGTCCTCACAACACTCAACCAGACAATGTAACTGGTCCTCACAACACTCAACCAGACAATAATGTAACTGATCCTCACAACACTCAACCAGACAATAATGTAACTGATCCTCACAACACTCAACCAAACAAGAATGTAACTGGTCCTCACAACACTCAACCAAACAAGAATGTAACTGGTCCTCACAACACTCAACCAAACAAGAATGTAACCGGTCCTCACAACACTCAACCAAACAAGAATGTAACTGGTCCTCACAACACTCAACCAAACAAGAATGTAACTGGTCCTCACAACACTCAACCAAACAAGAATGTAACTGGTCCTCACAACACTCAACCAGACAACAATGTAACTGGTCCTCACAACACGTAACCAGACAACAACAGTGCAACTGATTCTCACATCACTCAACCAAACAACAATGTAATTAGTCCTCACAACACAACCAAAAAGGGGCATTACGGGAAGACCCCTGGTTGTCTTCAAGAGGGAGCTGGACAGATACCTAAAGACAGTGCCGGATCAGCCGGGCTGTGGTTCGTACATTGGATTACGTGCGGCCAGCAGTAACAGCCTCGTTGATCAGGCCCTGATCCACCGGGAGGCCTGGTCGTGGACCGGGCCGCGGGGACGTTGATCCCCGGAATGCCCTCCAGGTAGACTCCAGGTAAACACTGCAGCTCCCACAACGCGTGAAAAAACGACGATTTTACCGAATATGGCGATACCCTTTTTGCCAGACGTTGATTCCATTTTTATATATTGTGATGAAATATACATATTTAAAAGTCTTGTAACATACGCTAACTTTAACCATTTTTTTAATTTCTGAAAATACAGACGGTTCAGACTTTGATATAAGCTAGGTGGTGCGTACGACAATGATGGGCGTGAAGGACCCCAATGGAAATAAGTCACTTTGACTGTTTTTGGTTATCCTAGGTAATTTACACTATGCATGATAACTGTACGTCTGTGCATCTGTGTCTAAATAAACTTACTATGGTGAGTTGTACACTGTGTGGACACACCACACAGGGAGTGTAATTTTGCCACAGGAAGAGCAGAATATTGTGGTCTAGGCTGGTCACCACGGCATGCTGGCTATCACTCACAGCTGCCAGGGAAGGCAAGAATACACAGGAAGATGACTAAGTACCAGGTAGGTAGACTCCAGGTAGGTAGCCCACATGATAAGACTGAAGAATGAAGGGAGAACACACGAGATGGAAGATGACTGTAAGTACCACATGATAAGACTTAAGAATGAAGGGGAACTCACAATTGCTGACACAAGTATGGGAGGAACTTCCCATTAGATTACCCGACGATCACCTGCAGACAATTCCGGTCACCGCCCCAGCGGGTCAGCCCCAGACTAGGCTTCCTAATTGATAGCTTGACCAACCAGGCTGTTGCTGCAACCCGCACGCAGTCTAACGTAGGCACCACAGCCCCAATGATCAGGAACTATTTGAGGAACTTATCAGTTCCTTCCTGAAGTCAGCTAGTGGTCTGTTCATAATTCCCCTACTGTATCAAAGAAGGGTGTTGAAAAGTTCTAGTACTTTTACATTTAATTATCTCTTCATGTACTCACTGCAACTCTGTTTTACATTGGAGGTATTTTGCACCATCCGCCAAGCCTCTTGCTCTCATAGGCAGTAATATCAGTGTGTAAATTCGAGACCAATCCTCCACAATTTTTCAGGTGTAAATTATGATGCGCATTTCTTGTCTATGTTCCAGGCAGCACAATTCGAGGGACTTCAGGCATTGCTAATAATTTAAGTGCCTGACCGTGTTTATAAGGGCAGTGAAGGTTCTGTACATTCTTCAGTTCTGCAGCTTCGCCTGCCTTAAAATTAAAATGGATTGTCATTGTGCAGTAATATTCAAGTGCGAAGATCACAACTGACTTAAAAGCGTATCATCACTGACGGCATCTCTTGTTTTGAAGGTTCTAAATATCTAGATTATCAATTTAATTGTGGTTGTGATAGCAACAATGTTGTAATCGTTAAATATAATATCTGCTGACATTATGACTCCCGAGTCTCTCACATTCCACCTCGGGTCTATTAAGTGGATCGAGTATATTTTATATTTGGCTCCAGTTTTTAACTCTTCAAGTTTTCCACAGCAGAGTAACTGAAATTTGTCCTCAGTGAACCACTGAACATCATATTGTTTTCTGTGGCTAGCTGGAAGCCCTGGTTAATGTCAGCTTGAAGGTATACTGTATTCTTAGTGGATGCTACCCTCCTACTCCTTTCCCAGGAAGCTAGAAGTCACTGTGTAGACAGCGTCTCCAGGAAGCTAGAAGTCACAGTGAGAAAACCTCCAGGAAGCTAGAAGTCACTGTGTAGACACCTTCTCCAGGAAGCCACTCTCATGCTCCATTCGTTCTTCAAATTACTTTGGTTCCTTCGTACCTTCTTCGGGTCTTCCGAGGAAAAATCGTTGAGGCAATATTACATTATTTGAGCCGAGTCAAGGTGGTGTGAGGTGGTCACAGGCTGTGGCGATTGTGATTGTCTTCGTGGTTGGTGGTAGTGGAGGTAACCGGTATGGAAACAGGTGTGTGTCATTGTGGTGTGTGGTGGTGGTGGAGATCGTAATGATTGGTGGCAGTGGTGGTTATTAGTTTTTTTATGGAAGCGGTGATTGGCTGTTTTGCTTTAAACAGCTGCAAGCAACGCTGAAAGATAAACCAGAAGTATCAAGTGAGTCAACAGTTTCTCAGTCACACAGAATACAAGGACAAGGAATTAGTGACACAAATATAAAGGCGAAAAGTATCTGCTACCCACTCAGAGTAGGGTAGAAAACACCTCACACACTAAACTAGTGATGTGCTAAGAGAAGTACACACAAACTGCACATACTCAGACGTATTCAGTGAAGATACAACAGGTGCAAAACAGAAAAAAAAATAGAAGAAAACTTGAAAAATATAGAACTGTCACAACACAATGACGTCCCACATTTCTAAAATCTTCGAAAGTGTTTTCAAAAGCAAGTTGCTAAAGACATGGATTCGCAGCCATTGCAGAACTCAGAGCAACTTGGGCTAGCAGGTCGCCTTCTGCCTCTCGCGACTGCGGGAACATTACGACATAATCCTGGAGGCAGATGTAGCATATACAGGCTTTGCAAAAGACTTCGACAAGTGCGACCATGGTGAGATAGCACACAAAATGCATACAAAACGAATATTGGAAAAATGGGCAAAATAAATATTTAACTTCCTACCAAACAGAACCCAAACGTAAATACAGTGAAAAAAAAAAACGAAAAAAATCAGAGGTGGCCCAATTCTTTTTCTCATTATCTTATTTAACAGAGACATAAATCAAAGCTCTATGGATGTCATCCTTTCAGCAGATATTAGAATTTGTAAGAGAGGCATCCACTGAGGACACAACAAATCTCCAAGTTGATATGAACGAGGTCTTCCACTGTGGCACAATAATCAACAATGTATCAGATGCTCAATGAAGAAAAATTTCAGTTACTCCTCTTTGGAAAAACCGATGAAATAAAATCGGGAACGGAGTATAAAACAAACTCATACCACTCAATAAAGCATAAGCCTAATGTTTTACTCACATCTAAAGATCACAACAGTGTCATTATCACAACTGCAAGGAAAATGACGGATACCTAAATATGAAAATATGCTAGAGTTAATCTTCACAAACAATAAGAGTTTATGTATTATAGGAGGGTGATGAAAAGTCGGGTTCTCACATTGAGTTGTCTCTTAGAGTACTCACTGCATCCTTGCTTTTCACTGGGAATATTCTGCACTGACTTCCAGCCTCTTGCTTTCATAGGGAGAACAAGTGACTTACAGAGTATCATTATTGGCTTGGTATGTCTTGTTATGAAGTAACTAGTTATCTATCTTACCGACTTTATGGCAAAGCAAGACATAACCCAAATCAGCGGGGAATTAGAGCTGAAAGATCATCCCTGGAATTTAGAAGGAAATAGAAATGTAGATGTGATTTACATGAATTTTGATAAGGCATTTGACAAAAGTGACCGTGGAGTGATAGCCCATAAAATGAGATCACTTTGTATAACAGAAAATGAAAGGAAGTGGATAACAAAATTTCTAACAGAACACAATGAGTGGCAGTAAACAAAACTCAAGTCTAGTCTCAGTAAATAGTTAAGTATCCCAAGGCACGGTCCTAGCACCTTTACTGTTTCTCATCCTCATAGCAGATATAGACAAGAACACGAACTACAGCTTATCATCCATTGCACACGATATTAAAGTAAGTTTTTGCGAAGGGAAAATGAAATATGCTATTCAGTGGTGACAAATTTCAGCTGCCTAGATATGGGAAGACTGAAGAACTCATATTGAACAGCATATAGAACGCAGACAGACCAACTCATAGAATGTAAGGAGCAGATAAACGACTTAGGAATAATTATGACGGATGACTTGTTTAGACGCAAAATGACACACGCAGCAAAGGCAAAGAAATACATACAACAAATACATGGAAAGAACCCCAAAAATAGCCAGGAGAGAGGAGGCGGGACCAAGGAGGCCCTTAACAAAACTCTCACGCCCTAATCACACTCGGATATCAAGACACGCTCATAAATATAACGTCAAGGTCGCTAATTGATCCCGTATTCCCATGGTTCTTCTATACACGAGTACACCATTGCAGTCCTTCTATACATGTGTACACCATCATGACACTGGTGGTATACAACCGGTGATACAGACCGTAGTGTGACACTTAGGTAGTTGATATGGCCTGGTTGTAGTGTACACTGAATAGTATCGTGTGACTGGCCTCGTGTCGTGAGAAGCAGTTGATTGTAATTTATTATTATACAAATGTTATTTATAATTTATTATTTTAGCATAGATATATATATATATATATATAGTGACACAATAGTGTCAAGAGTTGTACCCTGTGTAGGGTTATTAATTATTTATTATTTTAGTAAAATGCTGATTATAATTTATTATAGTAACATGTACATATTATTATTATATCATAGTTCAAATACCTCTAGACCAAAGATAGTTGATTTTTATATATTAAAGATTAATTTATTAATGTGTGTATTTATGTATCTTATGACGGTTCGGGATACATATACGCACCTAAGCAGTAGGTACCTGCACACCTAAGGGTACACGTCTACTGGCGCCAACGTTTCGATGCTGTTTGGTGGGACATTACATGCAATGCACATGTGTCTTATTCTAGAGATATATATATATATAGTGACACAATAGTGTCAAGAGTTGTACCCTGTGTAGGGTTAAAAATGCTGATTATAATTTATTATAGTAACATGTACATATTATTATTATATCTTACCTCTAGACCAAAGATAGTTGATTTTTATATATTAAAGATTAATTTATTAATGTGTGTATTTATGTATCCCGAACTCTTTATTACAAAAGGAGTAAATCTTGCCGTCTTTATATTTAAAATTACTTTTTTTGTAATAACAATACAGACAGGTATTATATCTTAATCGCCAACGTTTCGGCAATGCACATGTGTCTTATTCTACAATCTTTCCAGAGAAGAGGACACCAATATAGCCATTATATCAATAAGCGACACACCAACCCTCCATAGAAGAGCACACCACCAAATAAAATATATAAACCCTCCACAGGGGAGAGCACTACTAAATAAAACAGATATATCAACCTTGTGTAGAGGAGTGCACCAATATATGAGAGACATACCAACCTACATCCAATATTTACCTGCCAGAAAGAAAATGTGTGTTAATTTAAAAGAATAAGTCGCAATAATAATAATAATAAATATTAATAAATACCCATCATCATTCGCCACTCCCACCACATCCACAACAATCTCTTGCATTCACCACCCCACATCCATCGCCCACGCCCACCATCGCCCACACCCACCATCGCCCACGCCCATAGATACAAGAGACAGGAAATGCATCCCTGGTAGGAGAGAGGTTGGAGGGTGACCTTAACGCTCAGTGATCTCTATCAATTTTAAATTCAGAAGAATGATAACAAAGAACGTGTTTGTGTGCGTGTGTGTGTGTGTGTGTGTGTGTGTGTGTGTGTGTGTGTGTGTGTTTGTGTTTGCGCGCGCGCACGCTCATTTGTTTTTACAGGGGTCGAATCTCGGCCCCTGACCCCGTCTCTAAGTTAATTTGCCCGGCGTTACTGGTTCCTGGCCTCCAAACTTCATCTAACTTGTTCCACTATTCTGCCATCCTCAAGCTAAATAAATACTTCCCAACCTCCTTATGGCTTATCTATGTCTTTAGTTTCAATGTGTCTCTTAGATCCTGGTTTTCTTAATTCAAATAGTCTACCCCTATCAGCCCTAACAATGCCTATTAATATTTTCTATGTCGCAATCCTCTCTGTAAACGTCGCCAGGTTCAATGTCTTCGATCTTTTTTTCACAGTTACTGGACTAGTCCATGTTAACCTTTGAATATTTTCGAGTTTCTGCATGTACTTCTTTAAGTGGACATTCAACGCTGGGGCAGATTCATAATGGGTGTACTCTGTTAAAGTTCCTGAATGCTATTCTTAGGTTTGCTTGTTTAGCATATGTTACTACAGTTATTGGGTTGATTTGTACCTCCGGTGATTGTATGTTGTGATATTAACCACCAGATCCCATACTTTTATTCATACTAACAGATTCTCACCTCCCAGGTTGTACTCTCATTCTTCAATTTGCGTGACGCTCTATGGTATTCTATCTTATCCCTCTTATCCTTTAAGAGGGAGGGTGCCTTGATGCTGCTGAAGCTTGTTTGATCCGAGGAATTGAAGCAGCCTTCCCTTTCCTCAGATCTGTGCGACTCCCATGGATTTAGCATCTTATGAATATATATAATAATATATATAATAATTATCCACTTCATTAAGTTTTCATAACTGACAATAACACAAGACACGAGCCCTTCCTGAAGGACCTTCATACTCGTATATACTAGAAACAGTAGTGATCATTGTTTACCTCACTCATCACACATCTTCATGTGTCATCCCTTACTGTCTCCTGTCTTCTGTGTACTCCCAGCGCAACACCTTGCTTTTAGTCCTGCCTTTACAAGACTTCGCCTTTTATCCCTGCCTTTTCCAGTATAGTTTCTGGATTAGTCTCCGATGGCGTAAGTTATTAAATTATGCTTTCTTACCATCCATGAAGTTATAATCCAGCTATCAGTATCTTCGCTGTGACTCTATAATCAGAGAATTAAACTTTAGCAAGTTCGTAAGACAGGATTTTCCATCCCTAAATCGTACTGGTTTTCTCCGACAAGTCCTCTTCTATAGGTGTTTAAATACCTTCTTACTTACTCTAAAATGCTTTTGATAGTCTGCCTGTCCCTGATTTTTTCTATTCAGGCTATGACAACTGGTTCAAAATCTTCGCTACAGGGTCACGCCTTTCGAGGATTCGGGTGCACTGTTGCCGGTGAAGGGCTCCTATACTGACCCTGATTACCTCCCATTCACCAGGCACTTTATAACTCCTCCCCTTTTCTCACGCCACCTTCTCCCTTCCCTTCCATATTTCCGAACCAACTTTCGTCCCTTCCCTCTTTCCACCTCATCCTTTCCTATTCCCTCCCCTCTCTTCATCCCATTTCCCTCTGCCCTCGCTCTCTACCTGCCACCAGGAGTATTTCGTGGCTGGTCACTTGTTGCCTCGCCTCTCCCAACTCACCCACACACAACCAATCCCAGCGGAATGTGGCGTCGATGCACACATTCTGTTGACTCCTCCCCTCCCACTCTCCCTCAATCCAATCACTAGCTCTGAGAATCTTGCACACTGGTATCTTCCTGCTGGTGTGGTATATGTAAGGTATGTTGATGAATAACTACTGCAGTCATCATACTGAATACCTGGAGGGCGTTTCGGGGGGTCAACGCCCCCGCAACCCGGTACATGACCAGGTCTCGCGGTGGATCAATGCCAGACCAGCTAGACTGTTACTGCTGGACGCACGCCCAGCTGGTCAGGAACTGACTTTAGGTACCTGTCTAGATCCCTCTTGAAGACGGCCAGGGGTCCACTGGTAATCTCCTTATGTATGATGGGAGGCAGTTGAACAGTCTTGGCCCCCTGACACTTATTGTGTTGTCTCTTAGCGTACTTGACGGAAAAGTTCAAGAAGTTGGATTATTAATATCAGTAGATACAACTAAAACAATTCTAGCACGTTAAGCAGAGTTAAAGGAAATTAGACGCATGTGCAACACTTGGGTATCTTTATTCAGGGAACGTTTCGCAACACAGTGGCTTTATTAGGCCTAAACAAAGACTGGTGAAGATCAGAAGAAGTTTGAGGTAATTAGTCCCTCAGCCTGGAGTCGATGTAATCAGTCCATCAATCTTGAAAAGACTGACAGACTAATTACCTCAAACTCTTCTGATCTTCACTGGCCTTCTTCGTATAGGACTGATGAAGCCAGTATGGCGAAACGTTTTCTCAATAAAGATACCCAAGTGTTGCACAATGTCTGATTTATCAACTTGTCGGTTCTCTGAACCAATTATCTACAGCAGGGCAAGTCAGTCACTGCGTATATACATTATCAAGTACTGAGGTATGGGTAATTTAATTGTTTTGAAAAAGAAAGAATGAAGTTCCAAACACTTTCGTCATCTCTCAAGCATAGTCCTGAAAAATGTAACTAAGAGATCACGAAAGTGCTTGATTCTTGTGATCTTGTTGCATCAAGGCGAGGTTTGTAGGTGAAAACCTAGCAATGTGACAGCCGAAACAGTACACAATTTTCAAATTAGATTAAATTTACTCAAAGAAATGTCAAAGCATACAGAAGTCTCGTGTAGGGCATATTAACAATTTATTTTTTTCCGAAGTCTATTGGGTTTGTGCTACAGTAATATTAGATAAACAACTCTTCTGAGAACGTACCAATCTACCTTTCAATAAGGGTTCCGGGGAGGGCCACCACTCTCAGGGTATTGATGCCAGCAGCACGCAGTTCAACCTGGACACTAAAGCCTAGCTGATCAGGAACTGCCAGGAGAACCTTATCAAGTTTCCTCCTGAAGAAACGAAGAGTGTTCGTGATTCTCCTAATGCGGGAAAAGCAGGGCGCTCGTGTACTCATTGCATCTCTGCTTTTCAATGGGGTGGAGATGAATAGTATGAAATACCGACAGGATTTATATCTAACAATTTCAACCAGAACAACGGATTTTACAACATAGTTGAACCCCTGGCCAGGAAGCTTCTCCGTCGTTATCCTACATAAAAACATACTCGCCCATCCTGTGCAGGTCCCTCACAAATCCAACCTACACATCATTCTCCACCTGACTCTCCGTCCTACATATACTCACGTACTCTGTACCCAGGTAGATCTGTTTGTGACTTGTTAAAACCCACTGTGTGGGCGAAACGTAGTCAATAAAGGATCCCATTATACCGCATTTGTGTTTATTTTTCAATGGGGTATTTTGCATCATCAGCTCTGTTGTTCTCACAGGTATTAATTTCAGTGTGAAGGTGCAGGTACGTTCATAATGGAATGGTAACAAAGTCTGCCTGGTACCTTCATTCCTTTCATATACCTTTGATGATTTTCGAGAGTTTTACTACTTTCGCAGAAGAAGAAAGAAGACGAGCGACACTTTCCCGCCCGGGAAGCCAGTGACGGGTCAGCAAGTGGACAAGACCTGGGCCGGGACAATACCAGCGAACCACATCGAATCGAATCGAATCCCGCAGACCCTGCCCTGTGCCAGGTTTGTCTGGTAGTAGTCTCATTAATTTTCCGAGAGAGAGAGAGAGAGAGAGAGAGAGAGAGAGCTCACATCAATTATTTTGTCCACACCACGGTCATCACAGATATAAATCTAACAGAGAAAGTCTTCATCGTTCTTGCTGAAGGATATAATTGCTGGCTTTTACCGAGTTGCAGTAAAAGACTACTATAAAAAAGATTTCTCTTGTGTTATATATACGTTGGTGAAGGACTTCTTGTCAAGTGTTAATTGATGCCATGAGTCCTGGTCTTTCTGTCTGTATGTATGTCAGTCTCTGTCTATCTCTCTGTCTGAAAGAGCACATCACAGCAGATATATAGAACTCCTGTCTCTATGTAAAAGAACGATACACTACAACAGGAAGAAACAATACACTACAACAGGAAGAACCAATACACTACAACAGGAGGAACCAATACGCTACAACAGGAAGAACCAATGCACTACAACAGGAGGAAGCAATGCACTACAACAGGAAGAACCAATACACTACAACAGGAAGAACCAATACACTACAACAGGAAGAACCAATACACTACAACAGGAAGAACCAATACACTACAACAGGAAGAACCAATACACTACAACAGGAAGAACCCATACACTACAACAGGAAGAACCCATACACTACAACAGGAACCAATACACTACAACAGGAGGAATTAATACACTACAACAGGGAGAACCAGTATGCTACAACAGGGAGAACCCATACACTACAACAGGAAGAACCAATACACTACAACAGGAAGAACCCATACACTACAACAGGAACCAATACACTACAACAGGGAGAACCCATACACTACAACAGGAGGAACCAATACACTACAACAGGAGAAATTAATACACTACAACAGGGAGAACCAGTATGCTACAACAGAACCAATACACTACAACAGGAGGAACCAGTACGCTACAACAGGAGGAACCAATACACTACAACAGGAGGAACCAATACACTACAACAGGAGGAACCAATACACTACAACAGGAAGAATTAATACACTACAACAGGAGGAATTAATACACTACAACAGGGAGAACCAGTATGCTACAACAGGAAGAACCAATACACTACAACAGGAGGAACCAGTACGCTATAACAGGAAGAACCAATACACTACAACAGGAGGAACCAATACACTACAACAGGGAGAACCAGTACACTACAACAGGAAGAACCAATGCTACTACTACAGCAATAACACAAACTTCTAATTCAATCCTTTGCACTTGCTTAAATGTACTTGTAAGGCTCGATTCACAGCTCCTAGCAGACGCAGGAAAAAAAAACCCATCTCACTCGTGTCTATAACTCCGTAATGTTTGTTATTGAGGTGTTATTTAGCAGCAGTGACAAGTTACCCAGGCCGCAGCTGCTGTGAGAAGGAAGTCACTACATTGCAATCCTTTCCTGTGAGTATGTTAATGGTGTACAATACCGACAAGTTGATAAGACACATGTACGACAGTTAGGTATCTTCGGAATAAAGATACCCAACTGTTGCACATGTGCCTTACTTATCACAATCCTTCCTGTGTGAAGGACTGAAACACTAGCAACTCAGGAAGGTGCGACGTACTGTAGGATTGCTGATCCTTGAAGTATTATCAGCAGCCTCAGACACATGTGGTAAAAGGAGCCTCAGAGAGATAATGTAAACAAGAGTCTCATGGATACGGGGGTAGGAAAGCTCTCGAAACCCATCAAATGTATATCAAAGGAATGAATGGAACAGGCAGACTCTGTTACCATTCAATTTTGAACGTACCTGCACCTGCACACTGAAATTAATCCCTATGAGAGCAAGAGGCTGAGGTGACGGTGTAAAATACCCCATTGAAAAACAGAGATGCACTGAGCACACTAAGAGTTAACGCTTCAGAGACATAGCCTTAGAAAGATATAGCAAAAACCTCAGAGATACGGTAGGAGGCTCAGATATAGTAAGAACCTCAGAGAGACATAATAAGAGCCTCTGAGAGATATCGTAATAGCCTCCGAAAAAAGCGTCTGAGAGATTTGGCTAAAAAAGTATCGAGATTACATGTTAAAAAAGAAAAATAGCCTCAGAGAAATGGTAAAAATCCCTCTAAACAAACAAACAAAAAAAAACCTTAACATCGTTTAGCTCTACACAAGAGCTCAGAGAGAGCCGCCCCTCCTCTCCCCCCTCCCTCAGCGTGTACAGTATGTCAACAATTTCATTTGTTTTAAGAATTGTTCTCTCACAATACGAAATTTCGAGTAAACTCTCTTGTATAATTAAAAAGTTTAAAGTCGGAGTGCTTGGCTGGTAAGTGGCCGTGTTGATGTGTACGTAATATACAGTGACTACTGCTTCACCACTAGGTGTTACAGAGCTTCTGCCTACTCTCCCTCCAGGTGTTACAGAGCTTCTGCCTACTCTCCCCCCAGGTGTTACAGAGCTTCTGCCTACTCTCCCTCCAGATGTTACAGAGCTTTTGCCTACTCTCCCCCCAGGTGTTACAGAGCTTCTGCCTATTCTCCCTCCAGGTGTTACAGAGCTTCTGCCTACTCTCCCTCCAGGTGTTACAGAGCTTCTGCCTACTCTCCCCCCAGGTGTTACAGAGCTTCTGCCTACTCTCCCTCCAGGTGTTACAGAGCTTCTGCCTTCTCTCCCTCCATATGCTACAGAGCTTCTGCCTACTCTCCCCCCAGGTGTTACAGAGCTTCTGCCTACTCTCCCTCCAGGTGTTACAGAGCTTCTGCCTACTCTCCCTCCATATGCTACAGAGCTTCTGCCTACTCTCCCTCTAGGTGCTATTCAATTTCTGACTACTTCATCCCTAAATATCATAGCACTTTGACCACACGAGACCTGGTTACAGACCGGGCCTCAGGGGCGTTGACTCCCGAAACCCTCTCTAGGTATACACTCGTACAGTAGGCGAGATATATCTATCTGATCCTCCCTTTCCTAGCTGCAATAGGACTTCAGGCTCCAGCACCCCCACTGTAGGTACCGTAAAGAAAAAGAAAAACAAACACGTACGAGATGGTAGGAATCAGGGTAGACAATCTTAAGAAAACTCTAGTCTACCTGTTGATGTTTTCGTGGGGGGTCACTGCCCCAGCGGCCCTGTCACGGACCAGGATTTTTGGCTGATTGGGTGGCAGTAATCCCGGCTGATCAATAACTGATTGGATGACATGAGGAAAGATGACGGTCATCTTTCCTCTTGTAACAGTTAAGGGTCTAATCGTAATTCTGTGACGAATTTCGCTCCATGCAACTTCACATCTTGTCTTTTTTTTCCATCTCCATGTCCATCTCCATCTTTATATGTTGCTTATGTAATAAGATCACAGTAAACTGATGGCATCACAACGTGCAAAATAGCCACAGTGAAAAAATAGTGAAATTCCAAGCGTTTTCTTGATTTCTCACGAGAAATCACTAAAGCGCTTTGAATTTCACTGATTTTCAATATGGTTATTTTATCTATTGTTTATATATCGTTTGCGTATGTGTGGTTTATATGTGATTTCCATACATTGTGTGAGTGTGAGTGTTTGTCACTGGCTCCAGGAGGTTTCTCATATTCTTTTTCTTTGTAGTGTTTTTAGCGTGTTGGCTCATGAAATTTCCCATTACTGCCTCCACATGTTTTCCCTCTCCACGCATCTAATTCTCTGTGAAACTTCTAGTTTTCCCAGTCAATTTCTTTGTCATTAAAGTCTCCCATGATTAGTAACTCTGCCTTCCTTCTCTGTGTTGCTTCCTCTAGCATCTTTATTACTAATCCATTGTTCTCCTCACACTCCTGTCTTGGTTTCTGTTATGTGGAGCACTGTAAAATATTATTTTTAATATTTTCCTTCCTTCTTTATTTCATGGTCCCTGTAGCCTATGTTATTAACCTCTTTAAACCTCCACATATTTTTAATCGCTAGTGTCACCTCTGTCTTTTTTTTTTTTGGTCCCTTCCTCCTCACCTTACAATGTGGCATCCCTCAGGTAATAACACATTAGTCTTCATGCGACCTTCGTTGCTAGTATGACTGCTATATCTAGCTTTGATTCTGATATACTCCAGTCATCTTATTAATCTTGTTTGCAATGTCATCACCATTTGTGCAAGAAACTTAATTTTTAATCTATCTTGTTTTATATATGCCTCTCGTCATTTTCATCGGGGAGATGGAAAGGTACGTGCAGATGCGAAGGTCTGGTGAGAAGAGTTAGGGATACAGTATATATTAGATACATGTATATATTAGGGATATAATATATACATTAGACAAAGTGTGCAAAACCTGGGAATCTTTATTGTGAAAAAAGTTTCGCTACACAGTGGTTTCATTAGTCTGATACAAAGAAGAGTTGTGAAGGTCAGAAGGAGTTTTAGGTAATCAGTCCCTCAGCCTGGAGTCGATGTAATTATGGTAGGATTCAGGGTCAGAGGCTGTAGTTGTCAAGAAAAAGTACCTGGAATATCTCTGGGCAGGTGACTTGGGGTGATGGTAATTTTGTAAGGGAGGGAAGAATGTTGTTCAGCATTATATCCTGCCTACTTTCAATGGTTCTGATATAACGCTATGGAATCATATTACTCTGCTGGTGTTCATCTGTTTCCACCTCGAATATATTCTTCTGTCTGTGACTTCATCTCCCTTCCTTGGCTATCTTCCAATCCTCTTCCATTCTCTCTAGAAACACCCTCCTGTACTTTTCGGAAACGCATATATTTTTCCTTCTCTTTGGGACTCTGTGATTCATTAACACATGTCTGAATACTATCTTCAGTGGTTTTCCTTTGTCCCACACAAACCATTCTATTTAAAAATTACCACCTCATTTGTCTCCAATTTCACTTCCACTTCCCGCAACATGTTATTCACCACCCTTTCTTTCCCTTTCATTCCTTCATCTCGTTGGATGAACACATTCATTCCTTTTAGCACTCTCAAAAAACTATTACAAGAGTTTTCCTCTTGTCCCCTCTCTCTAAATGTACACACAATATCCCCTTATGATCCTGAGTGTGTGTGTGTGTGTGTGTGTGTGTGTGTGTGTGTGTGTGTGTGTGTGTGTGTGTGTGTGTGTGTGTGTGTATATGTGTATGTGTATGTGTATGTGTGTGTGTGTGTGTGTGTGTGTGTGTGTGTGTGTGCGTGCGTGCGCACACACACACACATTTAGAAATAAAATAACCACAATAAAATATATCCGTCAGAGGACAAAAAACACGCCCACACTACATCACACTATACACAAACACCATAACGACATGCCAGAAGAGATAGTCTGATATAAACCTGTTCATAGGTGACGTTAAACTAATCAAAGCATAAGAGAAGAGAACAAGGAAAAGCTACAAACGGACCTGGACAAACTGCAGACTAGTCTGACGACTGGTTATTGGAATTCAACCCCAGCAAGTGCAAGATTATGAAAATTGGGGAAGGATAAAGACGGCCAGAAACGGAGTACAGGCTCAGTAGACAATGCCTGTAAACCTCGCTCACGGAAAACTTCAGGGTGAGCATAGTACCGAACATATCACTTGAGGTGCTCATCAACAAATCAACCTTTGAAAAGCACGTCAGGCAAATCTGTGATTAGCTTTGAGTAATCTCTACAGTCATCCACGACTCGATATATTACATATGCCAGGCCCATCTTGGAGTACGCACCACCAGCATGGAGACTAATCCTGAGTTAAGGAGAATAAGCTATGAGGAGAGACTAAAGAATCTAAACCTAATGACATTAAAGGACACAAGGACCAGGAAAGATATGATAAAAAAGTATATAGGCGGAAAACAGGCACACGAGGGCACATTTGCAAGTTAAATTCACAGATAAGTTACAGGGATGTCAGGAGTATTTCTTCAGTCTCAGAGTGGCCAGGACGTGGAATGACTTGGACAACGAAGGAGTAGAGGCAGGATCTATACAAAGAAGAGCATAAACTTAGCAACAGCCAGTATGAGAGGCAAGGTCAGAAGCTGATACTTGACCTCTCCATCCATAAACAGGTAAATAC
This sequence comes from Cherax quadricarinatus, assembly GCF_038502225.1. Classification (NCBI taxonomy): domain Eukaryota; kingdom Metazoa; phylum Arthropoda; class Malacostraca; order Decapoda; family Parastacidae; genus Cherax; species Cherax quadricarinatus. The sequence continues at coordinate 35,809,265 of NC_091322.1, read as the reverse complement.
AACAACAACAACACACCCATACAAGACGCCCACATCATAACACGCCCAAATGCCCACACCACAACAAATTCACACCTTAAAAAATAAGTCAACATATGTTGCTACTTTGCATACCATTATAAAGAAGCAGATCAACAATGGTCACAGACATCACTCTCAACTCTGGGTCTTACAAAACACTGGTCATAGTTGTACTCTCAGAGCTTGAAGAGGACTCGGCTGCGGTAAGGGTGATTGTGGTAGGTGTGCTAGAGGCGAGTTGCTGCTCTACCTGCAGGGAGGGGTGTGGTTCCTACCACTCACCTGCATGGAGAGGCGTGGTTCCTACCCCCACCTGCAGGAGGGGCGTGGTTCCTACTACCACCTGCAGGAGGGGCGTGGTTCCTACCCCACCTACAGGAGAGGCGTGGTTCCTACCCCACCTTCAGGGAGGGACGTGGTTCCTACACCCACCTGCAGGAGGGACGTGGTTCCTACTCCCACCTGCAGGGAGGGACGTGGTTCCTAAACCCACCTGCAGGGAGGGACGTGGTTCCTACTACCACCTGCAGGAGGGGCGTGGTTCCTACCCCACCTACAGGAGAGGCGTGGTTCCTACCCCACCTTCAGGGAGGGACGTGGTTCCTACACCCACCTGCAGGAGGGACGTGGTTCCTACTCCCACCTGCAGGGAGGGACGTGGTTCCTAAACCCACCTGCAGGGAGGGACATGGTTCCTACATCCACCTGCAGGGAGGGACGTGGTTGCGAGAGACAGGTGCTGTAGTTGACAAACCATGTGGAGGGAAGCCCATACACTATCTCCCTCATTACCCTCACTCACTCTCCCTCCCCCCCCCTCTCTCTCTCTCTCTCTTTCTCTACATACTTAGACATATTCACAGGAAAAATGAAGCAAATGAAAAATACAGACTAAGACAAAAAGAAAGAAAGACAAGGAACGAAAGAAAGAGAAAGGAGAGAGAGAGAGAGAGAGAGACGCAAAGCTAAGAAAAACCTATGTCCCAGCAAATGGGTGATAACCTAAGACGGAAAATTGGATTACAGATTTAAAATGAGGTTAATACAGAGGGAAATAACGCTCACTCCCAAGCATATTATTGTTAGGTAAGACACATATGCAACAGTTAGGTATCTTTATTTCGAAACGTTTCGCCTACACAGTAGGCTTCTTCAGTCGAGTACAGAAAAGTTGATAGAAGCAGAAGATACTTGAAGACGATGTAATCAGTCCATCACCCTTAAAGTTTTGAGGTGGTCAGTCCCTCAGTCTGGAGAAGAGCATTGTTCCGATGTCTGAAACAATATATTGTTTCAGACTATGGAACAATGCTCTTCTCCAGACTGAGGGACTGACCACCTCAAAACTTTAAGGGTGATGGACTGATTACATCGTCTTCAAGTATCTTCTGCTTCTATCAACTTTTCTGTACTCGACTGAAGAAGCCTACTGTGTAGGCGAAACGTTTCGAAATAAAGATACCTAACTGTTGCATATGTGTCTTACCTAACAATCTGTCGGTATTTTATACCATTTTAATGTTCAAGCATATTATTATTGCTATTATTATTACTATTATTATTACTAGTTACTATTATTATAATTATTACTATTATTTTAAATACCGCTATTATTCTTATTATTATTACTATTATTATTTTTACTATTACTACTATTGTTATTATTAGTTACTATTATTACTACTATTGTTATTATTGTTACTATTACTATTATTACTGTTACTATTATTATTATTAGAGATCGCTCAACCCGTAAGGGTCATAAAGAGTCTTGGTCAAGAAAGGGGGTTGGAGGTGCCATCAGTTCTGATCTGAGAAGGGGAAGGTAACTCCGAATACTTGGATCAAGAACCCTTCACCAGCATTATGGCATCTCTTCCTCCTCTTCAACATGGGCAACTGTACACCAGACAAGCTTGGGTGATGCAAAAAAATCTGGAGAACGATGACATATCACTGTAGTTACGACGAAAACAGACAGACAAGCAGATACATTGACGGGGTCTCTTAAACGGGACGGACAGGTAAGCCAGCAGAAGGTCTTGGTCATACGACCAAAATCTCTAGTCAGCAGGTCATCGTATGACTAAGACCGGTGTCGGGAACCACTTGTTTTCTTTCATGACGAATAAATCTTCACTGCCACCTATAGTAATAATAAAACTATTTCTACAAGTACATGTACAAGGTATACAGGTCTAGCTGACATAATGACATACCACTATATAGAAAGTCCCTTGTTATGCACAGCGTTTCCCACAAATTAGGTCAATTTTGTCCCAGGATGCGACCCACCTATTCAACTGATGGCTGAACATGGACAGCAGGTGTCTTAAGGAACCATGGACTTCAGAGTGAGAGCTGAGTGCACTAGAAATCGAGCTACGGGACTAACAGTTTCACTTGTAGGGCGCCGCAAAGACAACAATTGGTTCCGAAAACGCCGTTTTTATTATATCACCTATACATAACATGACGAAAAAGAAACCTAGATGAACACGAGCGGGGAAGATGGGAAAACATACTGTGCAAGATACGCAGGAAAAAATGAGTGTATACAAGCAGGAAAAGCGAGAGGGCTCGGTGTTTTGTGTAAAATTTATCACATTTGCCTGAAATGAGAGGCGGACGCTAAACCTGGAAACTGTCAACGCTAAGCAGCTGTCCGTGAAATTAAACTGATACTGGGGAGAATACTCTCATGTACTGGTGCTGGGGAGAATACTTTCATGTACTGGTGCTGGGGAGAATACTTTCATGTACTGGCGCTGGAGAGAATACTCTCATGTACTGGTGCTGGAGAGAATATTTTCATGTACTGGTGCTGGGAGAATACTGTCATGTACTGGTGCTGGGGAGAATACTTTCATGTACTGGTGCTGGGGAGAATACTTTCATGTACTGGTGCTGGGGAGAATACTTTCATGTACTGGTGCTGGGGAGAATACTCTCATGTACTCGTGCTGGGGAGAATACTTTCATGTACTGGTGCTGGGGAGAATACTTTCATGTACTGGTGCTGGGGAGAATACTTTCATGTACTGGTGCTGGGGAGAATACTTTCATGTACTGGTGCTGGGGAGAATACTTTCATGTACTGGTGCTGGGGAGAATACTCTCATGTACTGGTGCTGGGGAGAATACTTTCATGTACTGGTGCTGGGGAGAAAACTCATGTACTGGTGCTGGGGAGAATACTTTCATGTACTGGTGCTGGGAGAATACTTTCATGTACTGGTGCTGGGAGAATACTTTCATGTACTGGTGCTGGGAGAATACTTTCATGTACTGGTGCTGGGAGAATACTTTCATGTACTGGTGCTGGGAGAATACTTTCATGTACTGGTGCTGGGAGAATACTTTCATGTACTGGTGCTGGGAGAATACTTTCATGTACTGGTGCTGGGAGAATACTTTCATGTACTGGTGCTGGGAGAATACTTTCATGTACTGGTGCTGGGAGAATACTTTCATGTACTGGTGCTGGGAGAATACTTTCATGTACTGGTGCTGGGAGAATACTTTCATGTACTGGTGCTGGGAGAATACTTTCATGTACTGGCGCTGGAGAGAATACTCTCATGTACTGGTGCTGGAGAGAATATTTTCATGTACTGGTGCTGGGAGAATACTGTCATGTACTGGTGCTGGGGAGAATACTTTCATGTACTGGTGCTGGGAGAATACTGTCATGTACTGGTGCTGGGGAGAATACTTTCATGTACTGGTGCTGGAGAGAATATTTTCATGTACTGGTGCTGGGAGAATACTGTCATGTACTGGTGCTGGGGAGAATACTTTCATGTACTGGTGCTGGGGAGAATACTTTCATGTACTGGTGCTGGGGAGAATACTTTCATGTACTGGTGCTGGGGAGAATACTCTCATGTACTGGTGCTGGGGAGAATACTTTCATGTACTGGTGCTGGGGAGAATACTTTCATGTACTGGTGCTGGGGAGAATACTTTCATGTACTGGTGCTGGGGAGAATACTCTCATGTACTGGTGCTGGGGAGAATACTCTCATGTACTGGTGCTGGGGAGAATACTCTCATGTACTGGTGCTGGGGAGAATACTTTCATGTACTGGTGCTGGGGAGAATACTTTCATGTACTGGTGCTGGGGAGAATACTTTCATGTACTGGTGCTGGGGAGAATACTTTCATGTACTGGTGCTGGGGAGAATACTTTCATGTACTGGTGCTGGGGAGAATACTTTCATGTACTGGTGCTGGGGAGAATACTTTCATGTACTGGTGCTGGGGAGAATACTTTCATGTACTGGTGCTGGGGAGAATACTTTCATGTACTGGTGCTGGGGAGAATACTCTCATGTACTGGTGCTGGGGAGAATACTTTCATGTACTGGTGCTGGGGAGAATACTTTCATGTACTGGTGCTGGGGAGAATACTTTCATGTACTGGTGCTGGGGAGAATACTTTCATGTACTGGCGCTGGGAGAATACTTTCATGTACTGGTGCTGGGAGAATACTTTCATGTACTGGTGCTGGGGAGAATACTTTCATGTACTGGTGCTGGGGAGAATACTTTCATGTACTGGCGCTGGGAGAATACTTTCATGTACTGGTGCTGGGAGAATACTTTCATGTACTGGTGCTGGGAGAATACTTTCATGTACTGGTGCTGGGAGAATACTTTCATGTACTGGTGCTGGGGAGAATACTTTTATGTACTGGCGCTGGAGAGAATACTCTCATGTACTGGTGCTGGAGAGAATACTTTCATGTACTGGCGCTGGGAGAATACTTTCATGTACTGGTGCTGGGAGAATACTTTCATGTACTGGTGCTGGGAGAATACTTTCATGTACTGGTGCTGGAGAGAATACTTTCATGTACTGGTGCTGGAGAGAATACTCTCATGTACTGGTGCTGGGAGAATACTTTCATGTACTGGTGCTGGGAGAATACTTTCATGTACTGGTGCTGGAGAGAATACTCTCATGTACTGGTGCTGGGAGAATACTTTCATGTACTGGTGCTGGGAGAATACTTTCATGTACTGGTGCTGGGAGAATACTTTCATGTACTGGTGCTGGGAGAATACTTTCATGTACTGGTGCTGGGGAGAATACTTTCATGTACTGGCGCTGGGGAGAATACTTTCATGTACTGGTGCTGGGAGAATACTTTCATGTACTGGTGCTGGGAGAATACTTTCATGTACTGGTGCTGGGGAGAATACTTTCATGTACTGGTGCTGGGGAGAATACTCTCATGTACTGGTGCTGGGAGAATACTTTCATGTACTGGTGCTGGGAGAATACTTTCATGTACTGGTGCTGGGAGAATACTTTCATGTACTGGTGCTGGGAGAATACTTTCATGTACTGGTGCTGGGAGAATACTTTCATGTACTGGTGCTGGGAGAATACTTTCATGTACTGGTGCTGGGGAGAATACTTTCATGTACTGGTGCTGGAGAGAATACTTTCATGTACTGGTGCTGGGAGAATACTTTCATGTACTGGTGCTGGGGAGAATACTTTCATGTACTGGTGCTGGGGAGAATACTTTCATGTACTGGTGCTGGGGAGAATACTTTCATGTACTGGTGCTGGGGAGAATACTTTCATGTACTGGTGCTGGGGAGAATACTCTCATGTACTCGTGCTGGGGAGAATACTTTCATGTACTGGTGCTGGGGAGAAAACTTTCATGAATACTTTCATGAGAATACTTTCATGTACTGGTGCTGGGGAGAATACTTTCATGTACTGGTGCTGGGGAGAATACTTTCATGTACTGGTGCTGGGGAGAATACTTTCATGTACTGGTGCTGGGGAGAATACTTTCATGTACTGGTGCTGGGGAGAATACTTTCATGTACTGGTGCTGGGGAGAATACTTTCATGTACTGGTGCTGGGGAGAATACTCTCATGTACTGGTGCTGGGGAGAATACTTTCATGTACTGGTGCTGGGGAGAATACTTTCATGTACTGGTGCTGGGGAGAATACTTTCATGTACTGGTGCTGGGGAGAATACTTTCATGTACTGGTGCTGGGGAGAATACTTTCATGTACTGGTGCTGGGGAGAATACTTTCATGTACTGGTGCTGGGGAGAATACTTTCATGTACTGGTGCTGGGGAGAATACTTTCATGTACTGGTGCTGGGGAGAATACTCTCATGTACTGGTGCTGGGGAGAATACTTTCATGTACTGGTGCTGGGGAGAAAACTCATGTACTGGTGCTGGGGAGAATACTTTCATGTACTGGTGCTGGGGAGAATACTCTCATGTACTGGTGCTGGGGAGAATACTTTCATGTACTGGTGCTGGGGAGAATACTCTCATGTACTGGTGCTAGGGAGAATACTTTCATGTATTGGTGCTGGGGAGAATACTCTCATGTACTGGTGCTGGGGAGAATATTTTTTTTTTTTTACCACAGCGGGCCCATAAAAGAAACCATTCAGCATCATACATTCAACATGTGTCTTGGCAGACGTGCGCAGGTAGACTTTTACATATATGAACAAGAGTAACACGTAGCTTCCCTTGCATACATTACTGTATCAAAGTCAATGTATTCTGGACACTTAATTTTCTTTCTTTATATTATATTCGAATGTTTATATATGTTAATACGGTATATACACCGTGAGGTACTGTGTATAACACAGTGTATAAACACGGAGATATTTACATATCTATGGTGTCCCGTAGCTCGGTTGAGAAGGAACTAAGCTCATACACCGAGTCTCAGAGGTTCGATCCCAGGTACGGGTGGAAACACTGAGCATCTTTCCTTACACCTGCTGTCCCTGTTCACCTAGCAGCCATTAGGTACCTGGGTGTTAGCTGACTGGTGTGGGTCGCATCCTGGGGACAAGATTAAACTAAACGTAAAGATTAAACTTAAAGATTAAACTAAACTTAAACTAAATGTTCTGCATAACCAGGGGCTTTCTATATAGCATGTTACTGATGTCACCTAGGGGGTGTTGACCCCCGAAACCCCCTCCAGGTATAATTGTAGAAATAAAGACTATTTTATTTAATTATTTATAAGTGTGCAATATAACCACAATAAAATATAACCACAGTGAAATATAATCACAGTGAAATATAACCAAATTATCAAGGACACTGATGAGAAAGCACTGAGAGTAATGTGAGAGATTATCAAAGTGCTGGAATACTGCCACTTTTCACTGTGGTTATATTGCATATTAAGGTATCCCTTGTTTCTTGTGATGTCTCAGTGTGAATATACACAGTTTTACGAATTATAGTATCCCTCATGTTGGTTTACAGGCTAGACGGCAGCTTTATGACCTTACGTAGTCGATAGGATTTAAACCTTTAAAATTTAACCCTCACGTAGTCGATAGGGCGTAAACCTTTTAAAATATAACCCTCACGTAATCGATAGGATTTAAAACTTTAAAAATATAACCCTCACATAGTCGACAGGATTCAAACCTTTAAAAAACAAGTTAGTTAAAAAGTCACCTGGAACCCTGGAAGCGAATGCGTATTTAATTACACGAACGAAATTGTATTACGCTCGTAAATTTAGGCGTATACAAATTTGCAAGGCAGTTTAGGTTAGAACGAGCGTGTTAATTGTAATGAAATTGAGCCATACAGTTTTTGTTGCACAGTATATATATCACTTATACGACGGCATGTCTTAATGTATACATGTATACGTACGGTATGCACACACACACACACACACACACACACACACACACACACACACACACACACTGCTATTTTTGGTATACGTGAATGACATGATGGAAGGAATAGACTCAGAGGTGTCCCTGTTCGCAGATGATGTGAAGTTAATGAGGAGAATTAAATCAGATGAGGATCAAGCAGACCTTCAAAGAGACCTGGACAGGCTGGACACGTGGTCCAGCAACTGGCTTCTCGAATTCAACCCTGACAAATGCAGTCATGAAGATTGGAGAAGGGCAAAGAAGACCGTAGACGGAGTATAGGCTCGGTGGCCAACGACTGCAAACCTCGCTCAAGGAGAAAGATCTTGGCGTGATTATAACACTGAACAAGTCTCCGGAAGCATACATCAACCAGATAACTGCTGCAGCATATGGGCGCCTGGCAAACCTGAGATTAGCATTCCGGTACCTAAGTAAGGAATCTTTCAAGACACTGTACACCGTGTACGTCAGGCCCTTACTGGAGTATGCAGCACCAGTTTGGAACTCGCACCGGCTCAAGCACGTTAAGAATTTAGAGAAAGTGCAAGGTGAAGAAAGGTTGAGGGAAATCGGCCTGACGACACTGGAGGACAGGAGGGATAGGGGAGACATGATAACGAGATACAAAATACTGCGTGGAAAAGACAAGGTGGACAGAGACAAGATGTTCCAGAGAGGGGACACAGAAACAAGGGGTCACTCTTGGAAGCTGAAGACTCAGACGAGTCACAGGGATGTTAGGAAGCATTTCTTCAGCTACAGAGTGGTCAGGAAGTGGAACAGTCTGGCGAGCGATGTAGTGGAGGCAAGTACCATACATAGCTTTAAGACGAGGTATGATAAAGCTCATGGAACAGGGAAAGATAGGACCTAGTAGCGTTCAGTGAAGAGGCGGGGCCAGGAGCTGAGTCTCGACCTCTGCAACTACAATTAGGTGAGTACACACACACACTCATGCAAATACACGACTGTAGAAACTAGCGAAAAGGCGGGGCCAGTAGCTGTGAATCGACCCCTGAAATCACAAATAGGTGAGTACACACATACACACACACACACACGTATGCACACACACACGTATGCACACACACACGTATGCACACACACACACGTATGCACATACACACGTATGCACACACACGAGCCCACAAAACACGTGCACGCACAACACACACGTACACAGTCTTGCACACACATTCCCACGGATAAACACGCACTAAGGAGACGCGGGAGGTCACGGCAAACACTGGAACTAGTACTGTTATGTTACAAGAGGTGTAACCATCTTCCAAACAGTCTCTACTGTTCTTCTTACAATTGCTAATGTACAACAATTCGTAGATCACCTTAGGTGTCCCGTAGGTCGATTGTTAGCGCACTCAGCTCACACACTGAGGTCCGTGGTTCGATACTCGGTACAGGTGGAAACACTAGGACGTGTTTCCTTGAGACACCTGCTGTCCCTGTTACACCTGGGTGTAAGCCGACTGGTGTGGGTCGCATCCTGGAGACAAAATTTACCCGAAATGCTCTGCATAACGTTTTTTTTTTTTATATATACAGTAGTATGTCACTGATGTCACCTAGGCCTGTATACCTTGTACATGTACTTGTAGAAATAAAGATTATTATTATTATTATTATTATTATTATTATTATTATTATTACATTCACTGAGTAAATGCATTCGTTTCAGAGATAAAAAATAATAGACCATGAAGAGAAACGGACATGAATGCATTCATTTAGAAAACATTCACTGAAACGTTTCAGTCCTTGATGAAGATCCAAGGATCGAAATGTTTTCACTAAATGCGTAGTGAGTGAAGACATTCGTGTCCATCTCCCTCCACCAGTCACTTGATGTCTTACTACATGAATCACGAAATGGTAATGACACGATTGCAGTTAGTCGTAAAACTCCAGGCCAGTGCCTGGAGTTTTATAACTCACCCGCCATGGGTTCAAAGCCCACCCGTGCCGTGGTTTGTTTACTACATGAAGACAGACATCAGCGTCCAGTCTTGGATATATCAGAAAATTACTCAATTTTCCCTTAAAATGTAGTTATAGAGAACTAGTTACATCTCCGTAAAATAACAAAAGTACAACTAATGTGACATTTTATTGCGGCAACGTTTCGCTCTCCAGGAGCGAAACGTTACAAACCATACAGGGACACAGAAGGTGTATATAGGTATAGAATGAGGTGCTTTGCACCTCGGGTATCTGGATCAGGTGCAGCAGTATTCCAGCCGGTACCGTGGCATCCCCGTCAACTCGCAGGTACGTGACAACGCCTGGTCTGGGGTGCAGGTAACTCTGGTCACACCTGCCGGATGAAGCAACGTCCTACCTGGGCGTCTCCCTGCTTCTCTGACTACAGGACGTGTACTGGGATGTCCTTGAAGAGGAATCCCTCTAGGGGTGCCAGGGATTCCAGCAGGGGTCCCGGAGATCAAGGTTGCACCACCCACCCACCCGCTCAGGCTAGCAACGTTACACCTGTTAATACGTATAAGTGCTACTATCACAACCACAGGGAACAAGAACCTTCAAAACAAGAGATTTCAAGTCAACGATAATACTCTTTACAACACTTGCACTGTACGACAACAGCCCATGTAAGTCATGAGAAGTTGCAGCTCTGGAAAATATACAGAAAACTTCCACTGTTCTCATCAGTTCAGACACATTAAATTCTCAGTAACCATACACACTGAAATACCACAGGTGAGAAAGATATGTCATAATTTTCATGTGGAAAATATCGGAGGAACTGTTACAGAGACGAAAATCTTAGGAATAATATAAAATGAATTATTATCAGAGGGCTATCAAATAATAAGAAAATAAATAGAAAACAAAGGAGGGGAGTAGAAACGATAGTCAGAAACCGCTGATGATCTTAGAAACAAGAAAACATGGAAACAGGGGAGTTCAAGGATTTTATACCAGGTGCTGTAACGTATAAGTTAAGAAAAATCCAAGTGTCAGTGATATAAAATTCACCACCAAACATTAGAAGGCCAATAATTCACAGGACAATAATTCACATATTGAAGATGGTTGAAGAGAGAGCAAGAAAAGCATTAGTATTAGATGTCAATAATGAGACTGACTTGGCAAACTGGGATCCCCAGGGAGGACCAGAAACATGCAGAATGTAAGTTATTGGAGCAGTAATGAAAAACTTGTAAAGGAAAGAACGAGGGGAAGATGAGCCAGCATAACTCGACCTAGTTTTTACACAAAATGATTATGACATCGGTGAAATTACTAATGGAGAACCACTAGTACCAGTGATCATGTAGTGTAAATTTTCAGTACCAGGTGGAAATGGGAATGGAGAAGGAAATGGAGGAAGTAAATAGCAGAAAATAGGACTACAGAAATGGATACTATTACGGAATGAAAAATTTTCTGCAAAATGAAACGAAAATGGAAACTGGAGGGCAAAACTGTAGAGGAAGGGATGGAGGTAATGGAGGGAAAGTGTCAAGAGGCAGAGGAAATATTTGTACCAAGCACGAAGAAACGAGAACAACAAAGAAAGGTCATGGTTAAATTAGGAATGCATATATGCCAAGGGAGGAGCAAGAGAGCTTGGAAGAAATAGAGAATTATTTGATCTATACTTCCAAGCTCTCTTGCTCCTCCCTTGGCATATCTGCACTCCTGGGTGAACCATGGCATTTCTCTTTTGTTCGGGAATCGAGCAGGAGAACCAGAAATTAATACACAAGAATAAGAAGCAAAGCTGAAAGACAATTTGAAAGTAACATAGCATCAGAGGACAAAACTGAACCAAAGTTATTCTACAGCCACTTAAGAAAAAAAAAAGGCAACTGTGAAAGACCAAATGACAATGCTGAAGAAATAGGATAAGATACTGACTGAGAATTTAGCAAAAGATTCCAAGAAGTCTACACAGAAGGAAATGGAGATTACAGGAAAGAACTGTTAAAAGTTAGACCAGATCAACAGATATTAAAAGACATCAGCACAACAAAAGAAGTGCTGAAACTAGTAAGTGAGCTTGATGTACTAGCAGCAAGGCGACCAGACAACATATCTGCACGGTAGCTGAGACAAGGTGCAGCACCACCACGTAACTCAATAGTAAACGTATACAAGCAATCTCTCCAAGCAAGACAAGTGCCATAAAATTGTAAAAAGGCAAATGTGACCTCCATATATAAAACGTGGGACAGACAATACATTGAACTATAAGCCGATACCTCCAAGTTCTTGAGAAGATAGTAAGAAAAATAATATTACAACACTTGGAGAGAAAATTCTTCACAGAAAACTAACATAGATAGCAAATCCTGTCTTACAAATTTGTTGGAGTTCTATGACAGTTACGGAGATATACAAGAAAGATGGGGCTGGGAAGACTGCATCTTCTTGGGCTGCAGGAATGCAGTTGATACAGTACCACATCAGAGATTAGTCCAGAAACTGAATGAAGAAGCAGGGATAAAATGCAGTGTTCCAGTGGGCCCGAAAGCACCAGAATGACAAAGTAGAGAGTAGTAATGATAAACCTCAGGAAGACTTCACCATACTACAAATATGACAAAACAAGTGGCTTCTCGAGTTCAATCCGAACAAATGCAAGGTCATGCGACCTGGAGAAAATGAGTGCAGATCGGATATAAAGTACAGCATGGGCGGAGAGAAGCTTGACCTGGGATGAGGGGAGGGCATGAAATAGATCACCTAGCATATCGCCAGAAATATACATAGGATGTATAACGTCATCGGGACATGCAAGATCAGCAAACATCAGTACAGTATTCAGGAAGTTGAATAAAGAATTGCTCACGACGTATGTTAGGCCAGTTAATGAGTACATGGCCGCAGCACGGAGCTCACCTGAAGAAGCTCCAAAAGGTCCAGAGTTTTGCAACCAGTTTAATACCAGAACTGAGAGAGGTCCACAATGAAAAGATGTTGAAGGACCTGGACCTGACGAATTTAGAGAAGAAATGAATAAGGGAAGACATGATTATGACACAAAATCCAAAGAGGGACAGATAGGGACAGACTGTTTGGATTAAGAAGACCAGGATCAAAGGGACACGGGTGAAAGTTCATAACACAGAAGAGTCATAGGAGTGTAAAGAAGTATTTCTTTGAACTCAGGGCGGGTGAAAAGTGAAATGACTTGGATGAAGCAGTCGTGGAGGTAAAGTCTATACACAGCTTCAGTGGCCACAAATCAGTTATGCTAATCAGAGGTCTAAGAGGAGAGAACAAAAGCTGAGTCTCGACTCAAGCCCCGCAAACACAACTCGGTAAGTACAACTAGGCGAGTACACACAAACACACGTACACATTCATGCACGCGTGGCAAGTCTAAGATTACGTCTCAGGAATCTCAACGAAAAGTTCTTCATAACATTATTATGTAAAACGTAAGTCAGGGCCATCTTGGAGTACTGTTATAAATGGCTCAGAAAACCAACAAGCTGATGAATGAGGCACTTGTGCAACACCTTGGTATCTTTACGGTAGAAACGTTTCTCCAGCTAGTGGCTTCTTCAGACCAATACAGAGAAGAATGGGAAAGATGAGAGAGGTTTGAAGTAATCAGTCCCTCAACCAGGAGTCGATGTAATAAGTCCATCATCATTGATGGACTGATCACATGATTCCAGCAAGGAACTCAAACTTAATCAAATCTGTCAAGAAACTATAAAGTGTCGAGGTTTGCAACGAGACTAGTCCCAGAGTTAAAAAGAATGATCTAAGAAGAGAGACCAAGGAAAGTAAATCTGATGAAATTAAAAAAAGAGAAGACTCGGGGGGCGACACGATAACGATATTCAAAATACTGAGAGGAACTGCTAGGATGGACAGGGATAAACTGCCAAAGAGGAGGTAAACAGGTACCTGATAGCACAGCTGGTAGTTAAAAAAAGTCACATAGATCTTAAGGAATATTTCTTCAGTCTCAGTGGTCAGGAACTGAAACGACCTTGACAACGAAGTGGTAGAGTCAGGCCCAAGAGCTGAGACTCGACCTCCACAACCACAATTAGCAAGCACAAACAGATGACTATTCATGCAATTTTATCTATCTTTCTCTCTCTCCCCTTCCCTCCCTCTCTCTACACTATTCCGGATCTTCTCTACACAACCACATAAACAGACGTCATATTTCAGCTGATATCAGACTCTTAACAAAGGCAATAAATACTTCTCCCTTACTTACCCTCTTGCTCCTCCCTCTTCTTTACCTCTCGCTCTCTCCCTTGGCGATAAAATGTATATGAAACTCCTGGACCTCCAACACTCCCCCCCCCCCTCCTTCCCTCGCTCTTGCGAATACCTCGAAACTATTGTCATTTTTCTACTATTAAAGACATACAAGAAAAACATAGTTTAACAAATAACAATACAAAAATAAACACAAACAAAAACCATTGGGCCAAAATATCACTCCTGAATATTAAAAACCCAAAGTTAAAACCCGACGAACACAAAAGTCCAGGTCAAAATATACGAGTAAATAGAATACCAGGCAGAGACTCGAACCGTGGTCCTTGTATAGCCCCCTGACTATTTCCTGAGAGTCGTTCAATACATCTTATCTTGTGTTTGAGTAAAAGATAGATTTTTTCTAGATTTTGCCACCGAAGTGGCTAGTTTTTTGTGCACCCCATATCCATCCTATGGACGGTAGCGCAAGAGCATCTGAATACACAAAAGGCCCCAAAAAGGGTTAACAGGTGTATATTTGGATTTGTATCTTTAGTTCACTTATCTGTTACAAGCAAATTTAGGAAATCTGCTTAGTATATCTGGTATTTTATTTTCATTAATAAGATATCTTGACATGTCACATAGGTTATTATACTGTCTACCTCTATATTTCTCAATAAGTGGACAATTAAGCACAGTGTTCAAGACTGTGACCATATGCCTGGCCACATAATTTGCATTTGGTTTGATCATCATCTGTGTGTCTCCCAAACTGCCAAAAGTACTTGTAACTAAGCCTAAGCCTGGCCACTACAACATCAGTCACTTTGTTCACATTGCAAGTTGCTCCATAAACATACTTATCTACGTTCATGTTATCATAGTGGGTTATAGATCTACTCAGGCTTCTAAGTGCATTCCTATAACAATCATTTTCGTTATTTACTTCTCTCCTAATATTATTCCTAATGCTAGACACAGTTATACCAAAGTTATATTCTACATTCTCCTTCTGGGTACTCTTCTTGGCTAACATATCAACTTTATCATGAAGGAGTAATCCAATGTGTGATGGGATCCATAATAATTGTACATTAATTACTTTTTCCCCGGAGTTTTGAGAATCTATACCTGGCTTCTCCAAGGAGCGTGTTGTTGGAGTCATTATGTGAGTCACGAGCCTTCAGTGATGACACAGAATCAGTAATGATTATAGAGTCAAGCTCAGTGTCATAAGTTAGCTTTAGCGCCACTAGGATTGCAAACAATTCATTTTGCAATTTAGACGCCCAGTTGTTAATTCTTATGCCAAACTCATTTTTTTTATCGTTCTTAACTAGGGAGGTGGCAACAAGAGCAGATGCAGCCCTGCCAGAAGACTCCTGTTTAGATCCATCAGTGTATATAACTTGTGATAACTTATTACTACCAGCTAGGCGAGAAATTTCTTCGTGAGCAGTTGCTATAATGTTGAAAAAGCCATTTTTTATGGATTCTCTTAGAACTGTTTAATTTCGATTGCACTACTGTTAAACCATACCACTGGCGGGGATAGAGCCCGCGATCAGAGAGTCTCAAAACTCCAGACCGTCGCGTTAGCCACTGGACCAACTAGCCACAATAAGATTCGTCCAACTAGGTATATTTCTACACCATAGGACGGTTAGCATAGGCACCACTGTGACCACAAATGCAAGTTTTTACAGACGAATCTCCAGCTAGCGTGGCCGTGACGAACTCTAGCTCAAGTCCCCTCAAAGTCGTTAACTTGACTTGCATTTGTGGTCACAGTGGTGTACATGAAAGGAGTGGGAGTGAGAGTTGCCACAGACGGCTGCAGCCTCTCATCTGCAGCAGCTACTAAGTAAGGAGACAGTGATAATATTGATACTTGGAGAGTCCGTCCAGGTGTGCCATCACGCACCACTAGTCTCCTCAAATTACATCTTGCACACAAGTCACTCCAACACCAAGTCAACACGCCAGCCTCTCACTCCCGTCATGCACCATCATTTTCTTGCAAAGTCCTAGTCACTTCAGCACCAAGTCAAATTCTCCAGCCTCTCCCTTCCATCATGTATGATCGTTCTCTACGCCATGTTTCGGCATTTTGCGTTATCTGCTACTTCAGATAAGACCAGACAGCATAAGTTTTTTTAATGCGCGTAACGAACAAATGAACGGAAAGGAGGGACCCATTGAAAGGGGAAAAGGAAATTAATAAGTTTAGCGAGAGGAATTATTTTAGATAGGTGAAGTACCAAGGTATGACCCACCAAGTAGCTGATTTGAGAGTGTTTTAAAACAACGTTGTGGTTGAGCAGCAACATGGTTTAGGTTGGTGGTGCAGGGCAGCAAGGACGATTATCAAACACTCCTTAGAGTATCTGCGAGCTAAATAACAGAAATTTCTCACGTTATGCATTATCTTCCTTCTCGTCCTTCCTGAATCTTTCACCGTTCTAATCTTCATACCCGACATCCCTAGCGTCTTCTCCAACTAGCCTCTTCACAGTTATTACCCTTCCATTAATTTTTAA
The DNA here is from genome assembly GCF_038502225.1 of Cherax quadricarinatus. Lineage (NCBI taxonomy): Eukaryota > Metazoa > Arthropoda > Malacostraca > Decapoda > Parastacidae > Cherax > Cherax quadricarinatus. The sequence goes on along the minus strand of NC_091322.1, from coordinate 35,792,788 downwards.
AGCTTTACATTTTACATCATTGCTAGCATCACGAAGCGAAGTAATAGAGAATTTGGCTCAATCGAAAAGCCCCCATCCCCCCGTGCTCGAATCCCGGGTAATTTAGAGATTTATCAGATTAGACAAATAAATGAGTAGGAGTGGTTGGGTGTGAGTAGATCTTGCCTAACATGGAACAGCAGGCATACTGCAGTGCTTTTCTGTTTTATTACATTTTACCTGGAAAAATATGAACAAGGCACATGATTTCTCATGAGCTGGTTAGATGACTCGTCTTCAGTTACCTGAAAGATAACCTCAATATCCGACATCACTGATGAGGTATCCTAGAACTTTAAATCAATACAGTACACAAAGGTTTCCAAGAAAGCCACTTGGGAGCCTCTCAGTTTTAGAACGAGAATTAAGAACTTACATATTGGCTAAATAAATCAATCTATCAAAACTCAATTATGAAACCCTTACTCGAGCCTCTGTTTAAAAGGCTAGCAAGCTAGAGGGGTATATCATCCTTCTTGCAGAATGCATAATCATTAAAATTTTGAAGTCAGTCATAAAAAGCATTCTTCAGATATTGAATATAAATATCACTTTTAAATAAACTTGGGAAACTGGGGCACATGCCACCCAATAACAGCATGAACCTTGCGTTCACTGAATAACACCAGTGGTGAAAATCTGAAGCCCGGTCAGATGAATCTTTCTTCATTTATGACAAGGATTCCGATGGTTCCAAGCTTGATAATTATTTTACTATAACAAATTCGCCTGTATGTAAACAAGATTTAATGTGCGTTATGCCGGTCTTAAAATGCATCACCCATTGAATATTGAATCTCATGAGGTGGTAAACTAAAATTTATTGAACATAATTTAACAGGAATAAAAAAATCCACATTATTTGACACATAAAATGGTCAAATCTGCTCCTACACGCCTGAATTTCACTCTCCACCGTCGTCGAATTGAGACGATTTTTTTTTTGAACGTTCGTAGTTACGCCCCCTGAGGGTTTTGGAAATTATACGAGTCATTCCAAGATGCTGGGAATGGGTTCAACAACTTTGGTCACAGGGTATGTGAACATGCTAATTGTCCCAAGACTGGTCTTGTTACTTACCCAAGCCTAAGTATGTGGCATTCTCCCCTTGGGGGAGATACCTAAACAATAAAATGGGTAGTTTATTATTATTTAGGCATCCCCGAAGGAGAAATCTTATTATGATTATTATTAAAGATTCGTCAGTATTCTCCCGGCCCGGGCCTTTTCCAAGTGGTGGCCCGGCCTTGGCTCCCTGTGTAGGGAGTGTCTGAGACCTAAGTCACCCATGGGAGGAGGCACAAGTACCCCCTCATCTTTGGGACCAACTGTCCCCAGGCCTAGCCACATTCCCCGCCCTCACGGGGCTCGTAGGGAGAAGCTAAGCCTTTCTGGTCTGCCATCCCCGCCCCAAGGGGGCTAATGGGAATGACAGTCTTGTGAGCTGCAAGCTCTGGCTCAGGCACCTACCCTGCCCTAGAAAAGCTGGGCATGGTGTCGATGGAGAATTTTTTTTTATGGAGAATTCTTAACCGATTCCCTGATTTTAGTCTTTTTTTCCCCCTCCAACGTTTTACAAAACGTCATATTTAACAGTAAACATATAAAATCCCTGGTTATGCAGAGCATAACATGTGATTTATTTATTTCAAGAAAAAAATATTAAATGCAAAATATACAGAAATTCTAAACTACTACTACAGTGCATAGATGGAGAAGACCGAAGTATAACTGTGACTTACTCAATATAGTATAGGATGCCTTCTGGGGTTACGCCACGCTCCCAGCCTTTGGGAAGGTCTGAAACAGAAAATGGCACACGGTTATCAGGGCGAACTAAAGGAATAATACTAAAACAATGATAGGTATTTTATCAAATCACTTCCCATGGGTTCAAACCCTCACCCGTTCCGTGATTTGTTTGCATTCGTGTTATTACGATTTCGTAAGTTATTTTAATTATGAGGGAGTTGAACAGTAAAAAAAAAATTTTTTTTATTCAGGTTCTGGACAAAATTATAAAGTTCAAATGATTACGATTGGCGTATACTGTATAGCAACCTATGTTTAAATTAACCGAGGATAACCCAGTAGTGTCAAACACTGACTTATTAACACTGTGCTGAATGAATATTAGTTATATGGATATAAATTAAGACTGTATATATTCTGATGATTATCTCTCTTGACGTGTGTGCACCGAGAACAACAATGCATATATTCGTAGAAGGGGTGCATATCTCAGTATATATACGTTCAGAGTTTGCAGTAATACAACACAGGTGTTCGTGGCTTGATTGGTAGCGTCCTCAGCTCACAGACTGAGGGTTTCAGGATCGATCCCTGGCACGGGTACCTGGAGGTTATTCCGGGGATCAACGCCCCCGCGGCCCGGTCCATGACCAGGCCTCCCGATGGATCAGGGCCTGATCAACTAGGCTGTTACTGCTGGCCGCACGCAGTCCAACGTACGAGCCACAGCCCGGCTGATCCGGCACTGACTTTAGGTATCTGTCCAGCTCTCTCTTGAAGGCAGCCAGGGGTTTATTGGCAATTCCCCTAATGCTTGATGGGAGGCTGTTGAACAGTTTTGGGCCCCGGACACTTATGGTGTTTTCTCTTAGTGTACCAATGGCGCCCTTACTTTTTATTGGCGGCATTTTGCATCGCCTGCCCAGTCTTTTACTTTCGTAGGGAGTGATTTCTGTGTGCAGATTTGGGACCATTCCTTCCAAGATTTTCCAAGTGTAGATTATGATATATCTCTCCCTCCTGTGTTCCAACGAGTACAAGTCAAGTGCTTCCAAGCGTTCCCAGTAGTTAAGGTGCTTGACAGAACTTATACGTGCAGTAAAGGATCTCTGTACACTCTCTAGATCTGCGATTTCACCTGCTTTGTATGGAGATGTTAATGTACAGCAGTATTCCAGCCTAGAGAGAACAAGTGAGGGAAACGTTGAGCATGTTTCTTTACACCTGCTGCCCCTCTTTACCTAGGAGTAAGTAGGTACCTGGGTATTAGCCGATTGTTGTGGATACAATCCTGATGGAGGAGATTTAAGGACCCCGATGGAAATAAGAGAGTCCCCGATGACGTATTGACATTCTTGGGTGGCTAACCCTCAGGGTTAAAAATCCGAACAAAATATTATCTAGGTCCATATATTGGATTAATGTAGTCCTGATTAGTGATGAGGTGACATGGAGCCTTAATTAAACTCAATAGTCGATAGGCATAAAGCCCAATTAACAATTGTTAAATGTATTAGTATTTATTTTAAATAATATAAATGTATCAGTGACATGAAAATCAGTTGCATGAATTTATAAGTTACAGTTACACAGTGATTTATATTCGTCTAACTCTATTAGTAGTAGAGTAAAAAAAAAAGAGTATTATTCTTGACTGGTGGTGAGCTGGTCACCTGCAACCTTAATGGGCCGCTGAACAGTTGATAGGCTTTGAAAGAAATTAACGAATAACAAGCCGATACAAATGAGTGAATGAGTGAATAATTATATATATATATATATATATATATATATATATATATATATATATATATATATATATATATATATATATATATATATATATATATATATATATATATAGATGTCGTGCCGAATAGACAGAACTTGCCATCTTGGCTTAAATAGCAACGCTCATCTTGCCATACCTGGAGTTTACCGGGAGAGAGTTCCGGGGGTCAACGCCCCCGCGGCCCGGTCTGTGACCAGGCCTCCTGGTGGATCAGAGCCTGATCAACCAGGCTGTTGCTGCTGGCTGCACGCAAACCAACGTACGAGCCACAGCCCGGCTGGTCAGGAACCGACTTTAGGTGCTTGTCCAGTGCCAGCTTGAAGACTGCCAGGGGTCTGTTGGTAATCCCCCTTATGTGTGCTGGGAGGCAGTTGAACAGTCTCGGGCCCCTGACACTTATTGTATGGTCTCTTAACGTGCTAGTGACACCCCTGCTTTTCATTGGGGGGATGTTGCATCGTCTGCCAAGTCTTTTGCTTTCGTAGTGAGTAAGACAAGTGAAAATTTGTGTATGCAATAATTTCGCCAAAATCATTCTGAACCTAACGAAAAAAATGTATTTAATTGTGTTTGTTTAGTACTAAATTATTGTAAACGTATTTAAAATATATTTAGTTGGGTTAGGCTAAAATAAATTGTTCTTGTTATAATAAGGTTAGGTAAGTTTTCTAAGTTCCTTTTGGTGCAAAATTATAAATTTTTACATCAACATTAACGAAAAAAATATATCTTTAAAAATATAAGAGAAAATTTTAGAAAGGACTTAATTTTAAATGAGTTCTTGCTAATTGACCAGTTTTACATATTCGGCACATTATATATATTATATATATATATATATATATATATATATATATATATATATATATATATATATATATATATATTATAAATGTACACTGTGAGGTGTACATTTCTTGGTGTAGATACACTATACTCAGAGAGTTTGTTTTAACCCCTCCTTAGGGATTCAAGCATTCACAACCCCTTAATTAATGACCAGTTATAGTCATCGATAGACTCTAAGGCCAATTAGCCAACCATTATATTAACTTATTTTCACAATGTCTTGAATGCACTAGAAGACAAACAACATGCAGGTGGAGTACATAATCTTTTTAAAATCGTCGATAGGTGCGATAGTATAATAGTGTACAAAATATATGCAAAAAGAGTAATTGGAAAATCGAGCAATGGGTTTTAAAATTTCTAACAAACAAAACACAAAGAGTAATACTAAACAGTTAAGTCAGGGGCGGCTACGGTGAAAAAATCTCTTTCCCAAGGCATAATACCCCCCCCCCTTCCTTTTCCTCATTCTTTTATTTGATATAGAAAGTAATTTAAATCATAGCACTGTATCATCCTTTGCAGACGTTACCAGAAATAAAATGAAGGACACTGCAAATCTCCAAGCGGATATACATAAAGTCTTTCAGTGGGCTACAAAAAAAAATTATGCTTAATGACGACAGGAAATAAAAATTTGAACGGAGTATATTAAAAATGAATCCTAGCCACTTAATAAAGGGAAAAAACTAACACGGACTTAAAAGTGATGTCAGAGTATCTCACGTTCAAGTATCACAACAATGGTATCACATCCGCGAGGAAGTTGATAGGATGGACAACTAGAGCCTTCATTAAGACACATGTGGAACAGTTTTTTTTTATTTAAAACATTATAAATTACAAGGTGGTATAAAATATTAAATAACACCACAATACAGGATCTGAACAAAATTACTAAGAATCATATTACAAGTGCAGGAGAAAAATTTTGAAGACCCAATACAAAATAGGAATGTGTAACAAACACGCAAAATACACAACATTCACTGACACACATTATACAAAATGATAGAATATCTGACACACAAAACTGTTGGAGGCCCCCCCATGAAAACCCATCTATAAATACATCCACATCATTCGCACACTTAATGATCACAGCAGTGATCAAACATTAATTTATGCAAAGTTTATATATACATGCAACTGGTTATGAGATTTTACTTAAACTCTGGTAATTATTCTAAAACATGACTCCATAACAAAAATAAGCATTATACAAATTACATGATCATATAAATCAACAACTGCAAAATTTATACAGCATATGTATAATGTTGGAACCTTTTGATCACAGACGAATTACTCACAGCAGATTCCACCCCATACAAAATAGGAATGTGTAACAAACACTCAAAATATATACACACCATTCACTGACACACATTATACAAAACAATAAAATATCTGACTCATACACACAAAACTGTTGGGGGGACCCCCCTTAAAACCTATCTATAAATACACTCACATCATTCGCACACTTAGTGATCACAGCAGTGATCAAACAAATTTATGTAACTTTATATATACATGCAACAGTTTATGAGATTTTACTTAAGAACAAACTCTGGTAATTATTCGAAAACATTACTCCATAACAAAAATAAGCATTACACAAATTACATAATCATATAAATCATCAACTGCAAAATTTTTACAGCATATGTTGCATCAGCAAAGACACTTAATATCATTACAAACGTGATGGAAAACAAACTATGTAAATACATATATACAAACCATCTAAGAGGAATTAAATTCCCTACAAAATTACAATAAATACTACGAAGATACGTACCAGAAAAATTATCTTTGCAAAAACTGGTAGACCAACATGGACAGTGACTTCTATAACTCCCTTTTAATCACAAGGCCCTAATTTATACAAATCCTGGGCTTATCAAAACCTTTCACACAAAGCTTACATGTCAACACAGCACCACACATTACATACCTTCCCGACCCTCACATGTGTAATTAGCTCGCCAAATGAATAAGGCCATTGACCGTAATTTTGCAGTAGGTCTCTCGAAAACGTGCCCTCCACTGTCCCCTGTAAATAAGTTTGTTCCTGCAAACCGTTCTATATATGCCTGCCACAATTGCCCTATTTCTAATCCCCCCCCCGTGTCCCTCATCCCCCAGGAAATACACAGAAAATCCGCCACTACATACATAATCGCCCTTTTCACTTCTATTGAGACCCCGCGTACTTCTAATGTTAAGGCTCGCAGGGTCTACATTACCCCCACCCATCAACCTAAAAACCCTCCCTAACCACACCCTTACCTCCCTCAACTCTTCACAGAAATAAACCGCATGAAAAGCTGTTTCCTGTTCTCCACAGTGATCGCAGGTCTGTTCCCTCACCAATCCCACTGAACACAAAACAGCTTTCGATGCTAATATCCCCATCATAAATCTATATACAAACTCCCATACTCTCGGCATTAACTTAAGCTTTCGAAAGTCATTCCATATCAAACCATACCCCGGCCAGGATTGAACCCCGGCCGGGGTATGGTTTGTTTGCAATCGTGTCATTACGATTTCGTGAGTCATTCCATATCATTCCCCAATCATACAAGGGGTAGACCGATACCCCCTGTATGATTTCCGGCCTTCTGTTCATCACCACCAAACACCCCACCCTAAGTTTTGCCACCTCCCTAATCAATAACAATAACCTCAGCATATCCTCGCATTCAATTAATTCTTTTCCGCTCCACCATCTCCGCACATCCTCCATCACTTTCCCCACTCTAACCCCTCTTTCCCCCCTGCCTTAACGAACCTCTTTTTCACATATAGGGCCTTCACCCTCGGCATCAACGCTAAAAGGCCTACTCCTCCACTGCGTATATTCTACATCACCACCTCCTTGCTTAGCCATGCCCTCCTGAAACCCCAAACATAACATAATGCCCTCCTCTGAATCTCCTGTACGTCCCGAGTCTGCAATAGATACACCACAGCCATACTCCACACTTCACTATCAACTAATGAATTTACGATTATCCCCCGCTGTTGTAAGGTGACATTCCCCGCCCGTAAACTCCGTAACCTTTTTACTGCCTTCACCACCACCTCCGAATTCACCTGCCTAGCCTCCCGTGCATCTGTCATGTATGTAACTCCACAAATTTTTTGCCGAACTACCACTTCCCACCCAAACTCCAACCCCAAGCCCCCACCCACCCAGGAACCCACCTCCAGCAAACTTGATTTTGCTCTGTTCACCTGCATTCAAGACACCCTCCCGAAAAGCTCCAACACTCTTTCCACCGTATGCAATCCCTCCACTCCAGCTATCAGAACAGTGGTATCGTCCACATACCCCACTACATCTATACACCCATCCTTCTCCCCATTTAAAATCCTCCCCTCAACGAGCCCATAAAATGGATGCTGCATACACGCAAACAATATTTGAGACAGGGGACACCCCTGTCTCAATCCCCTCTCCATCTTGACAGGCCTACCCAACCTGCCATTAATTTGCACCCACACCATTGTAGATGAATACATTGTATCAACCCACCTCACCACTCCCATGCCAAAACCGAGATGCAACAAACTAGCCCTCAGAAAGTTTCTATCCACACAGTCGTATGCATTTTCCCAATCAATACCCAAAAGCCCTCCCCCGCTGCAACCCTCCAAAAAATCCCTAATGCAATCATGCCCATCTCTCATACTTCTGCCTGGAATACCCATCTGCCCCTTATGAATTACCCCACCTAACACCTTCTTCATCTTATTGCCCAGTATCTTTGCGAAAATCTTGTAGCGGCACACATTAGCAAAATAGCTTTGTACGCACTCAATACTCTTCCCTCTTGCTTTTTGCATACTAATACGACTACCCCTTCACTGTGTCTGTCCTAACTGTCCCTCCCGTCGCATACAATTCATGACCCTCACCAGACAGTACTTAATGTGCTCCCATTGAATTCTATAAAAATCATTTGAAATCCCATCTATACCCGGCGCCTTGCCAGTACTCATGTTGAACACAGCCTCCTCAACTTCCCCCATGCTAATCTCACCTCCCATCCCCATGCCCTCCTCTCCACACAACCCTAACCCTCTCGCCCCCACACCTCCTCAATAGCATGGCCTTCCCCCTCCCCCCACTTCCTTTGGAACCAGAAATCAGCATAATTACTCATGCCTTCTGTAGTATTTAGTACCTGCCCCTTATGATATCCACCCATATCCTCACTTACCTCCAAGTTTAAAATAGTCGAATCCTTCTGCCTTACCCTAAAACCTTGCAAAACACTTCCTGAAGGTTTATCCCCCTACAGCACAGCCTCCATTCCCGCCCTTACACATATGGCATCAACTCTATCATTATGTAACTCCGCCAACCTGTCCCTGAGTTGCACCACGTTTCCATCCCGCCCCCCCCTTCCTCATAACACCCATTTAGCTGATATTCCAAATAATTTTGCAACCCATACCTCCACCCTGCCTCTTCCCTTCCCTTCCTTTTATAAAAACCTGCAATACCCGGCTTAGCATGCCTTTCCCGCCATTCTAAGACACACGACTCCACCTCTCTAGAATCCCAAAAAGTTTGCCACTATTCCCCAAATGCCATACTCGCCTCCTCACAAGTCTTGCATTTAATTTCCAAAAACCCGATTGCATCCTAACCATACCTTCCCAATTAAGATCTGCCATAACCGCCCTATGATCAGAAAACCCCACATCAAAAGTCCTAACTCCCAACACACGTACAGCTTCCGTTGCATAGATCCTATCTAATCTTGCAGCATAACCCCGTCTGACAAACGTATACTCAACCCGCCAACCACGCCTCCCCACAACATCCAAACCCCCCACGTCTCCCAACACATTGCGTAACATGCCCAACATACACCCCGCCCCCCTCAGTTCCACATCCCCACCCCGAATAACACAATTCCAATCTCCCCCTATGAGAGTGACTAAAGGTAATCCCCTTAAATAGTACATCAAAAAGTCCCTCACAAAGTTCTCCTTGACTCGTGCATTGCCATCCGCCGGCATATATACTCCTACAAAACAAACCCTCGTTGCTCCCCACTCTCCCTCCACCCTCACGACCCTCCCCCCCTCCTCCCACCCCAAAATACGCAATGGACTGGTTTCCTTTACAGCCACAGCAACCCCACCTTTCAACCTCAACGAGCCACTCACATACAACTTGTATCCTTTCAAAGACAACTCACAACCAAACTTATAATTGTGCTCCTGAATGAAACATATATCTACATTAAATCTCTTTAAAAACCATTCCACCCACACTCTTTTTACCTCAGCCCTCAGGCCATTAATATTAATCGTTACAACCTTGAATTATGACAGTAAAGGTGGCTTGCCCCCCCACCCCCGCCTTGGAAGAGTACCCGCGTGACTTGGCTGCTGACTAGAGCCCCATTCGGCACCCTGTCTGTCCAGTCCCCCAACTCCTCCCTTGTCCTTCGAACCTTTCAGTACTTCAGTACCGCTACATCCACTCACCAGGAGGTCCAACCTGGGCCTCCAAGGCTTCTTTCCAGGTCTCTGCCCGGGCGTTAAGACGTCATCCATATCTGACGTCCCAGCTGTTCTTTTGCGTGAGCCTCTGTCTCCACATGTAACCTCCGTAACCTCCTCTTCCGTGCACTCTGTGCAGCTCAGCCACTACCGTGTGCACCTTGCCCTCATTACACACGGTCTCAGCATGTCCCGATGCTTCTGTTGTCTCCTCCAATGAGCGTCCATGCTGCTCATCATCCAGACTCCCCTCCACCTCACTCAGGAAGGCATTCAAAACCTCATCCAGCATTCCAGCCTGTTGCATTACAGGCTCACCGTCATTGCTCGCCGTCGTCGTTTGCTCAGGCCCTGTCCCCACCGGTAACATAGCACATGAGTCCATCTCTGCCTCTGCTTTATCCACTTCCTCACTCCAACTGCATGATGCCTGCCTTTCGGCCGCACCTGTCTCCGGCACCACAGGACCCAACTGCTGATCCACCAGTGTTGGCATCTGTTCCCTCTGTCCTGGTTTCCTATGGCACTGGGCTGCCATATGGTTAAATGATCCGCACAGCCTACATGTCCTCCTCTGTCCCGCATAATGTAAGTAAACCTGCATTCAGAACTCTTCCAATAAAACATACGAAGGTATTGATTGCCATAACGTCATCTTCAGATTGAAGGATCCCTCAGGCAGTCCCACATAAGGCCCATCCTTCCACACTCCCAATTCCGCCGCATGAATCTTGCCATAACGACGGAATACCGCTACATCATACTCTGTAGCTTCAAAGGGCACATTTCTGACTTTTACATATGTCACATAGCTGGATACATCATGTAGACATACCTCCACTGCTGTATTCACGGCCATCCTTTTCTCTTGGTATGTGTCAACTATGCTTGAGTAAAATTCAGCATTTATGAATTTGATGAAAATCCTCATAACTCCGTTAACAGCCACACCATAAAGCTCTTCATTGGGTATCCCATACACATCACGAATAATCGTAGGGAGTATCACCTGCATTGTAGAACTGCTTAGGGTACCACGTACCAGCTCCACACAGTATTCACACGGCGACCATGTCTATCCACCATTTTGATTGCTCAAAACAGGAAAACTGCGCAGAAAACCAACTGAATCAGGAGCGTCTGCGCAGCAGGTCCACACGGCCCGAGAGCGATGAGGACAATGTATGCGGAACAGTTGAGATGGTCAGGGAATGACCACCTCAAATACTTTTTTCTCCAAGGTTGATAGACTGATTACTTCATCTTTATTTCATTACAACTGATCCCTCTGTTTTAGACAGACGAAGCCTACTGTGGAAATATAAACACTTAAGTAGTATAATGTGATCTTTTATTGACAACGTTTCGCCCACGCAGTGGGCTTGTTTGGCACTTGCCAGGTCAACCAGGCTGATGTTGCTGGCGGCCTGCTGGCACAGAACTCGTCACAACCTGGTTTATACAGTGTTTTCATATCTGTGTGCTGTCTGGTTGTTGGTCAACACACCATTAACACGAATCTGCTTGGGTGTCCCCCAGACAGGACAGCCGGAAAATATCGCTACACTTTTAATATTTGGCAGTGTCGGTATTTTATACCATTTATTTCCAAGCCTACTGTGTAGGCGAAACGTTTCATCGATAAAGATACACAAATGTTGTACATGTGTCTTAATCTTCAAGTTGTCGGCATTTTATACCATTTTCAACATTTAGAGCCTTCATAACAAGAGAAGGCACACGAATGATGTTTCTTTTTAAGTTACTTGTTCTCTCTAGGCTGGAATGCTGATGTACATTAACAGCCACTTTTTTTTTCCAATACGTCGGTCGTCTTCGTCGACCCAAAAAGAAAGAAAATCCCCAAAAAGAAAATACTTTCAATCATCATTCAACACTTTCACCTCACTCATACATCATCACTGTCAAACTCACTGCGTGTATAAATTACCAAGCACGTAAATTAGTGGGAACTTTTGAAATTCCTCGACCTGTACTCCTTGGAACGCAGGCGGGAAAGGTACCGTACATCGTAATTTACATCTGGAAAAATCCCAGAGGGATTGGTCCCAAAACTGCATCTTGCTTTCGTGGGGAGTGACCCCTACGAAAGCAAGAGGCTCGGCAGACGATGCAGAATACCGCCAATGAAAAGCAAAGTTGCTGTAAGTACATTAAAAGATACTACAATAAGTGTAAATTACCCAAGGCTTTTTAACAGCCTCCCATCATAAGGGGGATTACCCACAGACCTATTGCTGTTTTCAAGAGGGAACGTGATGAACCCCACAGGTCAGTTTGTAATCAGCCGAGCTGTGCTTCGTAAGTTAGACTGATTGAAACCAGCAGTAACAGCCTAGTTGATCAGGCCTTGATCTATCAGGACTGGTCTAGAACCAGGCCGCGGGAAAATGGACTCCCGAAAACATCTTTAAGGTTTTCGTGTTTTATATATTTTACTTTTATTATTAATAATTATTATATTAAAGTTAAGCACTAAACCTGTGTTGGTCATTCAGTGCAAGTACTCACACAGCTGTCCTTTGTAAGGTACTGATAAATTATATGTAATGTAAACTGTTAAAAGATGTCCACCAAATATTTTATTCTATGAGGACATCATCAGAAGCCTTAATTAAGCGCCGGGGGGAATGGGAGGCAATAGGCTTTGATCCAAAGGTTGGACTAACTTCAATTCCTTGGACCAAGAGCCCTTCACCAGCAACACCATCCCTCCTCACCTGAGACATTCACTGTCGACACAATTCAAGAGACATATCTCTGAGGGGTAATTAAATCCTGTAGTCAAGCCTACTATTTGCTCTCGACAAATTCCACACACTCGAAGACTCTCGGAGTCTTAATCACAATTCCGAATTATTATACGGCGTTCGAATTCTAATATTGGTGAAGTCAGAGGGTGAGGAGTGCCCCCTTCCCTGTTCACTCCTGATAGTTCTTCAACTCGACATTAAAAAAAAAATAAAGTGGGGAAGTGGAACAGAATTCTTCCTCCGTAAGCCATGCGTGTTGTAAGAGGCTACTAAAATGCCGGGAGCAAGGGGCTAGTAACCCCTTCTCCTGTATATATTACTAAATGTAAAAGGAGAAACTTTCGTTTTTCCTTTTGGGCCACCCCGCCTCGGTGGGATACGGCCGGTGTGTTGAATGAAAGAAAGAAATAATAATAATAATAATAATAATAATAATAATAATAATAATAATAATAATAGAAGCAAGACAAATATTACCACTAGTTAAAATATTATTAGTAATATAAGAACATAAGAAAGAAGGAACACTGCAACAGGCCTACTGACCCATGCGGAGCAGGTCCATGTCGATCCCCGGATTAGACCAATGGACCCCCCCCCCCAAGATTATCCCAATGACTCACCCAGTTTCGTCACCTCCACTCAAGGATGGAGCACTGCACCAAACCCAGCAGCACAAGCTAGTCAGGTCCAACTCACACACACCTACACCCACTCATGTATTTATCTAACCTATTTTTAAAACTACACAACATTTTAGCCTCAATAACTGTACTCGGGAGTTTGTTCCACTCATCCACAACTCTATTACCAAACCAGTGCTTTCCTATATCCTTCCTGAATCTGAATTTTTCCAACTTGAAACCATTGCTGCGAGTCCTGTCTTGGCTGGAAATTTTCAGCACGCTATTTACATCCCCTTTATTTATTCCTGTTTTCCATTTATACACCTCGATCATATCCCTCCTAATTCTATGCCTTTCGAGAGAGTGCAGATTCAGGGCCCTCAGTCTATCCTCATAGGGAAGATTTCTGATACATGGGATCATCTTTGTCATCCTCCTCTGTACGTTTTCCAGAGCATTTATATCCATTCTGTAATACGGTGACCAGAACTGAGCAGCATAGTTTAAATGAGGCCTAACCAAGGATATACAGAGTTGAAGAACAACCTGGGGACTTCTATTATTTATACTTCCAGATATGAAGCCAAGAATTCAATTAGCTTTATTGCGAACACTAATGCACTGTTGTCTTGGTTTTAGATTACTGCTAACCAAAACTCCTAAATCCTTTTCGCAATCAGTAGTATTAAGATCTACATTATTTAGTTTATATGTGGCATGGTTATTTAACTGTCCAACATTTAGAGCTTTGCATTTGTTAATATTAAACTGCATCTGCCACTTCTACGACCATTGCATCAGTCTATTCAAATCATCCTGGAGTGCTCTAGTGTCCTCATTAGAATGAATTGGACGGCCTATTTTGGTGTAATCAGCAAATTTGCTGATGTCGCTATTTATTCCCTCATCTATATCGTTTATGTAAATTGTGAACAACAACGGGCCCAACACTGACCCCTGAGGAGCACCGCTTGTGACGTGCCCCTATTCTGATTTCTCTCCATTTATGCAAACTCTCTGCTCTCTATTTGTCAGCCATGCCTCTACCCAGGAGAAAATTTCTCCTCCTATTCCGTGTGCCTTAAGATTCCTCAATAGCCTCTGGTGTGGAACTCTATCGAAAGCCTTACTGCAGTCCATATACACAATATCATATTCATTACCATGATCTACCTCCTCAAACACCTTAGTGAAAAAAGTTAGTAAATTCGTAAGACAGGAACGCCCCTTTGTTAAACGGTGTTGAGATTCATTAATCAATCTGTGCCTGTCAAGATGGCTACGAATTGCTTCGGCAATTACTGATTCCATAAATTTTCCCACTATGGAGGTAAGGCTTATTGGTCTATAGTTCGAAGCCAAGGACCTGTCACCTGCCTTGTAACTAGGTATTACGTTTACCATTTTCCACTTATCAGGCACTATGCCAGTTTGTAGTGATATGTTAAAAAGATTAGCCAAAGGTATGCTAAGTTCCTCTTTACATTCCTTTAACACTCTTGCAAACAGTTCATCAGGACCTGGGGATTTGTTAGGTTTTAGTTTCTCTATTTGTCTGAGGACCATGTCACTAGTTACCGCAATCGTACAGTTTATCATCATCCTGTTCTACATAATCTATTATTTCAGGAATATCGCTAGTATTTTCCTGGGTGAAAAGTGAGAGGAAGTAGGTATTTAGAATTTCACACATATCCTTATCACTGTCAGTGATCTGACCAGAGTTACTCTTAAGTGGGCCAATCTTGCGACCTTAGCCTCATAATCCCTTTTTGCTTTTCTTATTCCTTTCTTTATTTCTCTCTTTAATTGAACATATTGATTTCTTAACTGCCCATCCCCTCTTTTGATACGCCTATATATGCCTCTCTTTTGACCAATGAGATGTTTTAATCTATTGTTCATCCATCTGGGATCATTTTTGTTAGATCTAATTTCCCTACTCGGAACAAAAGTTGTCTGGGCAGCTAGAACTATGCTCTGAAAAACGTCATACTGGCAACCAAGATCACCTACCTGACCCATAGTCAGGACATCCCAATTTAGCCCACCCAGGTAATTTTTCAGTCCCATGAAGTCGGCCAAGCGAAAATCTGGGACAGAAATTTGATTGCAGTTATCTGGGTAATTCCATGATATATTGAAACTAAGTGATTTGTGATCACTTTCCCCAAGCTCATCATTAACCTCAAGATTATTAATTAGTGAATCTTTGTTGGCAAGAACCAAGTCAAGCAGATTGTTTCCTCTAATTGGTTCTGTCACCTGTTCTAAAAAGCAATCCTGAATGCATCATTTCTTATAACAATGACGGCATTACCATTATGATAATGATGGTGTATTTATGTAAACAATGACGATATACCTTTGTTATACCTGTTAAGAATTTCGAGAATTTTCTTTCTCCCGCAGCCCGGCTTGTTTGGCTCTTGCCAAGTCAACCAGGCTGTTGTTGCTGTCGGCCTGCTGGCACACAACTCCGACACAACCTGGTTCATACGGTGTTATCATAATATGTGTGTGCTGTCTGGTTGTTGGTCATTAAGGTGACATGAGCCGTCAACACACCATTAACAGGAGTCTGCTTGCGTGTCCCCCAGAGAGGACAGCCAGAAAATATCGCTACACTTTTAATATTTAGCAGTGACCTGGGGCACCAGCAGCAGGCTGCTGCAGATCTCAACTTCTAACCAGCCACAAGCTTGCCACTAGTCTAACAAACTGACCACTAGTCGGCTAAACCTGCTATCAGCTTGCCTTAAACCTGCCAGAATTAAATTATATATATATATATATATATATATATATATATATATATATATAATATATATATATATATATATATATATATATATATATATATACACACACACACACAGTACACACATTACTTATCTTAAAATATTTCCATTCTTAGTTTATAGTGAGTGGTGAATATATTTATTACAGGAAGTCTGAATAAATGAAGAATGGGTATAACTGAAAACCGTTGTATTAGCAAAACGCCGTAAAGAGAAGTGCTGTAAAGCAGTGTCCTCCTGTATATATGTAATATAAACAAGGATATATTCACTTAGAGGTACAAACTACAGTTTTTAAAGGGGTGGACCGGTAAGCCAGCAGAAGGCCTCAGTCAGATGACCAAAAGATTTGCTCACTTAATATATGATAGTGTAAACATGTCATCAAGCTTTTATATGCATTTGAAAGTGATAAAAGCGATTTTCGTGTTACAGTAGTAGCCCGGAACCTAACCTGCTGTATAAGCGGAGCCCTCCTGTATTATTTTATGATTGATATTGAGTACGTAACTTATGTAGCAATAATTGTGTTGTGCAATGATGAGTTATATTTTGGATAAAAGAAATTAAAACTATTTTTTTTGGGTTATAAAGCCTAAGATAATGTAACCAACCAAACCTAACTTAAAACTATTTTTACAATAGCTTAGGTTAGGTTTACCCCCCAAAATCTTTGTTTTGTGCATATCTGCCCAAAATACAAATGTCTGTCTCAAATCAAACCTACCCAACCTTCTCTACCTGATTCTCCACCTACATATACACTCATGCATTCCTAATCCACATTTAAGCTGAAATACGAGCAGTTAAATTCAATAGTGACCTATATTAGAGTACATTATACATTTAATGAAAACACTGGTTAAAAAAATGTTTGCAAAACAAGTTTTAACTGGTACAACGTTTTGCTCTATGTAGAGCTTCATGTCATTACATCCTGCTGACAGAGATATACAGAGAGAGAGGCTTATACTTATCAGTGTACATACGCTGAGAATTTACTTTCATACCTAGATTAGAGTTCAGGGTATTCTTGACTGGTGGAGTACAATGCAGTGGTGCAGCCAGCCACAAAGGGAAAAGGGGGGGAAGGTGACTACAGCCCCCTAGAAGCAAATCCTTCCTTTTTCTTTTATTTAATGGCTAATTGTCACGGCATTATAATAACTAGTGCTACGAAAGCACGGTAGTTTATGAAATTTCAAAGACACACTGAAAAAAATAAAAAAAAAAAAAAATTTTCAGCTCTTATGAGTTTAAAATGCTTCCCAGATTGAAAGCCTAGCTTAAGCACTTCCCCTTCCCACTCAGACGGAAAATCTGGCTGCACCACTGTGTACAGCCTCCATGACCCTTGAGCAGTAGACAGGCTTTAACCTCCCTCCCCCCCCCCCCCCAAAAAAAAAAAAAAAAAAAAACCTAACCGAGGAATCAACACCTAACCAAACACCTTCAATAATATGGAAAATCAATACTACATTACACAACTTTCAGAAGTATATATGATCGAACCCTGAAAAAGAGGAATCAGTAAAGTCTGTCAATGCGAGTTAAGGGAAGAGGCCAGGAACTGTGACTTAACCCTGACAGCACTAGATAAGTACAACTAGGCAACTACGTACAGCTTGTGGAAAATACTGTATATATTTTCCAGAAATTCAGTATTTATATGTAAATAGATGGCCATACTGTATTTAATAATATTTATGTCATAGAAAACGGAAAGCCTGCGTCTGCGCAGACGGGACTCGCCATCTGGGTTTTGAATTTTGTATTGGAAACGTTGGTGAATGGGGAAGAATTTTTCGTGCTCTGGAGGTTAAAATTGTGTTGACACCTCTCAAATAGGAGGCGAAATTGGTGGATGTGCATTCCTACATAACTTGAGATATCAGAGGACTGGACAAGACAGCTCCAGGAACCTCAGATAAGCTCTCTAGATTTGTGTGTAATTCTGGCCAGCATTATTTTCATAGATGCACAAATAACCCGCACATAAAAGAGAAAAGCTTACGACGACGTTTCGGTCCGACTTGGACCATTGACAAAGTCACACAGTGTGACTTTGTCAATGGTCCAAGTCGGACCGAAACGTCGTCGTAAGCTTCTCTCTTTTATGTGCAGGTTATTTGTGTATCGTTCCAGTCACGGTATTGTGCCTTTTTTTGTTATTTATTTTCATAGATTTAGTTAGAGTGAGGTTTTCTGAGTATGATACACATTAATATCCAGTCAAATTGGTGAGTGATATTAAGATATATTTTCCTTCTGTTATGTAATTGTGTATATATATAACCATTTATTATTTTTAATATACAGTCCACAAATTTATATATTTACCAGTATTCCTGGTGTATGTATATTTCATTTAATTAATAGGTCCAGAGCAACTTGTGGATATGACAGTGGTAGGTATCGAAGGGGGACATTTTTTGCGACCTAAGTGTCCCAAATTCCTACTTGTCTATGTAACATTGATAAATAATAATTACCTTTGTTATCATTTACTGTTATGTACATAATTAGCTACATTCAGATAAATGCAATTTTCCACACAGCTCATAATTCCAGTACTTGTTCCACTGCTCATTGTCAACCAGAAACTCAAGTCAACAGTTGTGTTTGGGTTAGTTCAAACAGTCGGTTAGTTCAACAATTGTGGCTAGGTAAGTTCAACAGTTGTGGCTAGATTAGTCCAACAGTTGTGGCTAGGTTAGTCCAACAGTTGCAGCTAGGCTTAGTCCAACAGTGTTCGTTTTATGTATCACAGAGTTGCACTCGTATATTTGCAAAACCACTCTGGCCAAGATAACATCTGTGAGCTCATCAAAACAATGGGAGTCGGAAATCACAATGGCCAGTAGACGTGATTTGCATGCACAGGCTAGGGTGAACCCCGCTTGAAACGACGTAATTATGACACAGTGACATTATCTGACAACACTGGTCGGTGAGCTGGAAAGACACGTGAGGAGGGAGACACTGCAGGGAAGAGACCGGTGGAAGGGAAAGAGGAGACTGAGGATGTGGAGGAGACTGAGAATGGGGAGGAGTTTGAAGAAGGGGGGAAGAGAGATTTAAGGAGGAAAAAAACAGGTCAAGCAAAAAAAAAAAAAGTCAGTGCGCCAGTTCGGTCACACGCCAGCTTTACAAATACAACTGGAAAAAGTGATGATCCATTGATTATCTTGACTGGTAGTGTACATGTGATAATCCGCCCTAATAATCCTTATGTAGTAGATATGCTTTAAACCTAATAAGGCAAACCAATCACATGGTGTGCTTATTGCAACTCTTCCTGTCACAGGGAGATGACACACCGTTTATCGAGACAGCTCTCGTAAGGAGCAATTTCAGTGTGCAGGATTGGAACCAATCCCTCCAGTATTTTGCAGGTAAGAATCTTAATACATTTTTCTCGGCTGTGATACAGAGTGAGTCAAGTTTCTGGGATTTTAGGCGTTGATGATAACTTAGACGCTTGAAAAGATGCGAGTAGTGAAAATTATCCGTACATTATAAACCAAAATATAAAAACCTTGTTATTGCGATAACAAACCAAAACCATTCAATCACCACAACACAATAATTACTGCACTACTCCATTATCACTACAACACACCATAATCACCCCAACACACTACACTCACGGCCAATCAGGCCATCATTACGTGGATCCCATCCCACGAGTCCTCTCTCTGGAGGCCATCAGATGTACCCAGTGATAACATGACCAATAATACGAGCTGAACAAAGAAAAATAATCTTGAGCAATCAGGAGAGTGGAATCAAACCTGGCCCACGGCAGGTACCTCTCCAATGTCAATTAAGATTTAGAACCACTTGCAAGGGAGCAGAATACAGGTTTTGTGTGTATATGGTCACCAGCCTAGCTGGCGCAAGACACGGTTCTTCCTTCCCCAGCAGGTGAACCAGAGGTCAAGCCTTCCTCCTGACGACTCTGCCAAGTTATGGTTGTTAGCATTTGCTAGGTTTTGTTCCCACAATTGCGGAACACCATTAGCGTACCCAATTTTATTTAATCAAATAAAGAAATCGATCCAAGCAAACCTCTTCGTGACCCAACTTCTAATTTTTTAATTACATAATTGGATACACTGTTTTTTTAAGACTTCTAGAAAGTCTGCAGTGTTTTTATTTTTACATACTGACATTTTGCCCAAGATATGATTTCCAACAATTGGTTCCTGGATGCAACCTACAACAGCCGACTAAAACACAGGTAATTATTTTTTATTGCGAGGGGAGCAAGGCAGTATGAGTTTACATGCCGAGTATCGAACCCGGGAAACCTTCGAAAAATGTTTTCACTAGCCACTCTTCATCTCTCCACTTTTTAAATGAGTCGCTGAAGATAAAAAAAAACTCGCCAGGAGGAATTCAATACCCAACGTACACTAGTGTAATTTAGAAGTAGCACTCTCGGTTTCTTTTGAATATCGAGGATATTGAATTTCTGAACCTAGGACATTCATTTTCTAAGAATTTTATCATGAGTTTTTATATGGTGCTAATAATTGAGGGTGGGGATGATTAATGTCTCCCCTTCTCTATCTCTTTCATACTACAGGACATGTATTTCCTTTTTGACATTCGCAGTGCTCATCCAGACTTGACAACTTCCATTTCTCTACTCCGTCTTCCTTTCCTACAACCTTTAGTCCAACCACAGCTATTCTTTTTTTTCCAGTGCAGTGGTCTCTGTCAAGGACGGCAGTCCTACAATGACTGGAGTTAGTGAAATACTAGACGAGGAAGGATGGATGGAGTTTACCTGGAGAGAGTTCCGGAGGTCAACGCCCCCGCGGCCCGGTCTGTGACCAGGCCTCCTGGTGGATCAGAGCCTGATCAACCAGGCTGTTACTGTTGGCTGCACGCAAACCAACGTACGAGCCACAGCCCGGCTGGTCAGGAACCGACTTTAGGTGCTTGTCCAGTGCCAGCTTGAAGACTGCAAGGGGTCTGTTGGTAATCACCCTTATGTATGCTGGGAGGCAGTTGAACAGTCTCGGGCCCCTGACACTTATTGTATGGTCTCTTAACGTGCTAGTGACACCCCTGCTTTTCATTGGGAGGATGTTGCATCGTCTGCCAAGTCTTTTGCTTTCGTAGCGAGTGATTTTCGTGTGCAAGTTCGGTACTAGTCCCTCTAGGATTTTCCAGGTGTATATAATCATGTATCTCTCCCGCCTGCGTTCCAGGGAATACAGGTTCAGGAACCTCAAGCTCTCCCAGTAATTGAGGTGTTTTATCTCCGTTATGCGCGCCGTGAAGGTTCTCTGTACATTTTCTAGGTCAGCAATTTCACCTGCCTTGAAAGGTGCTGTTAGTGTGCAGCAATATTCCAGCCTAGATAGAACAAGTGACCTGAAGAGTGTCATCATGGGCTTGGCCTCCCTAGTTTTGAAGGTTCTCATTATCCATCCTGTAATTTTTCTAGCAGATGCGATTGATACAATGTTATGGTCCTTGAAGGTGAGATCCTCCGACATGATCACTCCCAGGTCTTTGACGTTGGTGTTTCGCTCTATTTTGTAGCCAGAATTTGTTTTGTACTCTGATGATTTAATTTCCTCGTGTTTGCCATATCTGAGTAATTGAAATTTCTCATCGTTAAACTTCATATTGTTTTCTGCAGCCCACTGAAAGATTTGGTTGATGTCCGCCTGGAGCCTTGCAGTGTCTGCAATGGAAGACACTGTCATGCAGATTCGGGTGTCATCTGCAAAGGAAGACACGGTGCTGTGGCTGACATCCTTGTCTATGTCAGATATGAGGATGAGGAACAAGATGGGAGAAAGTACTGTGCCTTGTGGAACAGAGCTTTTCACCGTAGCTGCCTCGGACTTTACTCTGTTGACTACTACTCTCTGTGTTGTTAGTGAGGAAATTATAGATCCATCGACCGACTTTTCCCGTTATTCCTTTAGCACGCATTTTGTGCGCTATTACGCCATGGTCACACTTGTCGAAGGCTTTTGCAAAGTCTGTATATATTACATCTGCATTCTTTTTGTCTTCTAGTGCATCTAGGACCTTGTCGTAGTGATCCAATAGCTGAGACAGACAGGAGCGACCTGTTCTAAACCCATGTTGCCCTGGGTTGTGTAATTGATGGGTTTCTAGATGGGTGGTGATCTTGCTTCTTAGGACCCTTTCAAAGATTTTTATGATATGGGATTTAATAAAAAGGAGACATAATTAAAGCCAGAGTAAAGAAACGATTGGAAGGTAATGGGGAGAATGCAAGTGTAACAACTCCAACTCCTAGTATTTAAGCTAAAGAAATATTTCCTTTTTCGTTCTGAAGTACGGAACAAAGACTCAGAAAAGAAGCCTATACATTAGAGGCAGAAAATCTTTAGTGTTATGAGCCAAAGTTTCAAAGAAAAAGCGCTAGAAATAGCGAATAAATGGGGCAATACTTGGGGAAGAAAAAAAGCAAGCAGCCGAATAAATGACGTATCTTGCTTGATGGTTAAAGAGATATTTATCATTAAAACTGTACTCGCCTATATGTGGTTGCAGGAGTCGATTCATAGCTCCTGGCCCCGTCTCTTCACTGGTCGATACTAATTCATTCCCTACTCCATGATCTTTGTCATACCACTTCTTAAAGCTATTTATGGAACTTGCTCCCACTACTTCACTCTCCAGATTATTCCACTTCCTGACAACTCTAAGGCTAAAGAAATACTTCCTAACATCCCTATGACTCATCTGGGTTTTCACCTTCCACCTGTGGCCCCTTGTTCCTGTTTCCCATCTCTGAAAAATTCGATCCCTGTCCAACTTGTCAAAGCTTCTCAGTATTTTATACGTTGTTATCATGTCCTCTCTATCCCTCCTATCTTCTAGTGTCATCAGGTTGAGTTCCCTTAACCTCTCCTCATAAGACATACCCTTCAGTTCCGAGACTAATCGTGTTGCAAATTTTTGCACTTTCTCCAATTTCGTGACTCGTCTGACTAGGTGAGGGTTCCATACTGGCGCTGCGTACTCCAGTATAGGTCTCACGTACACGGTGTACAATGTCGTGAATGACTCCTTACTCAGATGTCTAAATGCCAATCTCAGGTTTGTCAATCTCCCATATGCTGCAGCCATCTTTCTTGAAAGAGAATCATAAAAACTGTGTCATCCTTCTTGAAGAGTGTACAAGCTAACGAAAAAAAGATTTCCACCGATAAAGTACCTTCCATCAGCATATACCCGATTATGTTCCTTTTTTCTAAGAGAACAGTGAAAACAAGGGTAACCTCAGCATCTCAGTAACACACAACAGACCTGGATGCTGCGCGCTGGGGTACCTTTCCTCTCCCACAGATCGAGCACGAGCCGGGGGTGACACAAGGGGTGGGGAGGAGAATGGGGTTATGGGATACACTGGCAAGGAGGGAGCATGTGGAAAAGGAAGATATCAGAAGCAGAAGACTTTACAGAGAAGATACTGGGGGAGAGGAGGGAAAAGTTATAGGAAAAGATGGGGGGAGAGAGAGAAAGAGAGAGAGAGAGAGAGAGAGAGAGAGAGAGAGAGAGAGAGAGAGAGAGAGAGAGAGAGAGAGAGAGAGAGAGAGAGAGAGATATTATTAAACGGATGTATGCTGTAAGCCGAAAATATTGTTAAATTTAATTTCGAATTAAGCTGTAGCCACCATCTCCACAAAGATGCTAATATTCTCCGTTAACTAAAAAAATGAAAAAAAAAAAAAAAAGAGAAGGGGAATAAGAATAAAACAAAATAAGAGCAATTATAATAGAAATAGAAAGTAATAGCAAATGAGAAAATAATAAGAGCCAATGAAAGTGCAAATGAAACAGAAAAGAAAGCAAAATTCGAAGTGAGAGCAAAAAGAAATTACGAGCAAAACGGTGAAAAAGAGGTTGAATAATAATTTAGTTTCTTTTAGTACAAGATGATGAGGTCGCCACACCATCTCTTACAAGACTGTTTACCTTTCATATACCTTTGATAAGTTCTAAGAGTTTTTCTACTCCAGGAGCCCGTCCCTGGGCCAGGTTTGTCCGGTGCTTGCCTGGCCAAGACTGTTGCTGCTGGCGGCCCGCTGGCCCAAATATCCATCAGTCTTGTCGATCTGGCACTTGGTAAGATATATTTGTCCAGTTTCCTCTTCAAGATTCCTACATTTGTTCCAGCAGTGTTCCTGATATCATCTGGTAAGATGCTGAATAGTCTGGGACCACGGATGTTGATACAGTGTTCTTTTATTGTGCCCATGGCGTCTCTACTTTCCACTGCGTCTATTTTACACTTCATACCGTATCACTCAGCTCGGTACATTGCTATGGTAGTGTGTAAATTTAGGGCTAGGCCCTCAAGTATCTTCCATAAATCAAGTAATCATAAATTACTATAACGATTATTATATCAGAATGACGGGGCGTTAAATGTTTGCGCACCGTACATAACATGTTTGTGATCAAACCTGATTGCCTTCCGCTCCCCAGATGTTATATGATCCCTACAGTTTAGCACTTCCCTACGAATATAATAACCAGTAACTGGAAACGGTCATATTAATGGGGATCGTTAATCGTGACCAACACATGACCCAGTATATTACTACCGCGAGCTGGGGGTCGTGAGATTCTGGGTTGGGTTGCGGGACTCTGGGTTGGATCATACTTTCGATTATTTTAATGTGTATGATAGCTTCTGGGATGTCTGATAAGAGTGCTTGAAATGATAGCAATGGCTCTGAATAACATTCTGTTGACAATACTGAAGGAAGCAAACACGATGCAAAATAAGCTTATATTAGAACATCTTTTATTTTTTTTTTATTATCACACCGGCCGATTCCCACCAAGGCAGGGTGGCCCGAAAAAGAAAAACTTTCACCATCATTCATCTTTTATCTCTGTGATAATGCAAAACAGTCCCAAGAAGAGCTTGTCCCAGTAACGTGTGTCTTGACTTATCAAGACTCGCTACTGCTACATCGTCAGTAATATTTCATTTCACCAACCATGAGTTCCGATGAACGGGTTATGTTTAAGGGGATCAAGGTATGAGTAAGGGGATCGAGGTATGAGTGAGGGGCCTGTGGGTTATGAGTAAGGAGCGTGTTCTTAGCAATCCTTCAACTTATGGAAACTTTCTGAGTAAAATACGAGTTGTTCGGGAATTCTGAGCTGAAGCTTGAAAAGATTAAGCCGGCTTAAGTTATATCCTGCTCGGGGTGGAGGAGAGACGTGATTGAAACAATCTCCAACCTATAGTGGAAGGTGATGACTGGAACACCATCACCAGTTTGTGGTCAAACAAGTGTCTAGTGGAGAGTGGCGACTGGAACACCATCACCAATCTGTGGTCACAAGTGTCTAGTGGAGAGTGGTGACTGGAGCACCATCACCAGTCTGTGGTCACACAAATGTCTACTGGATAGTGATGATTGGAACACCATCACCAATCTGTGGTCACAAGTGTCTAGTGGAGAGTGGTGATGGAACACCATCACCAGTCTGTGGTCACACAAATGTCCAGTGGAAAGTGATGACTGGAACACCATCACCAGTCTGTGGTCATACAAATGTCTAGTGGAGAGTGATGACTGGAACACCATCACCAGTCTGTGGTCACACAAGTGAATAATGGACATATACTCTCTCTAGTAAGGCATATATTTCCTCTCTCTTCTCCACCTCCCTACTTCTCCCCCTGCTTTGGCTTCATACCCACAAACATGAAGAGACTCTAAAAGATGCAAAACAAGCTTTCAGTGGGACAACGTTTGGCTGAGTAGAGCTTTATTAAGTCATGGCTTGACAAAGCTCTACACAAAATGGACTGTGGATGGGAACTGGAAAGGATGAAGGAAGGAATGGAGGATGCAACTGAAAGAGGGGGACTCATGAAGGTGCGGAGGATAGGTGCAGGAAAGGTAAATACAAATAAGTACGTAAAGGTAACGTACATACAAGGTACATGCAGGTAACGGACATACAGGCAAGGTACGTGCAAGTAACGGGCATACAGGCAAGGTACTTGCAAGTAAGGGCATACAGGCAAGGTACGTGCAAGTAACGGACATACAGGCAAGGTACGTGCAAATAACAGGCATACAGGCAAGGTACGTACAGGTAACGGTCATAGGAGCGATACAACACCAGCAGACAGGTCCAGCCACGTACCATAATATATCTTCAGTGGTTTATATCTCTCTACCGTAAAAGTGACAGAAGATATTGCATAGTGTGTGTGTGTGTGTGTGTGTGCGCGCGCGCGCACACACACGCGCACACGCACACACACACTTGCCCAGCTGTTTGCATGACTGGAACCACAGCTCCTCAGGACGTTTACAGTCACACCTCCCATTTTGTACATCGTCACACTCCAGGCTGTTACAGCGTCACACCCCAGGTTGTTACATCGTCACACATCCCAGGTTACACTGTCACACCCCAAGTTGTTACATCGTCACATCTCCCAGGTTGTTACATCGTCACACTTCCCAGGTTGTTACAGTGTCACACCTCCCAGGTTCTTACAGCGTCACATCTCCCAGATTGTTACAGTGTCACATCTCCCAGGTTGTTAGTGTCAAACCTCCCAGGTAGTTACAGCGTCACATCTCACAGGTTGTTACAGCATCACACCGTCCATGGTTGTTACAGCGTCATACTGTCCCAGGTTGTTACAGCGTCACTCATCCCAGATCATTACAGCGTCACACCTCCCACGTGGTTACAGTGTTACATCTCCCAGGTGATTACAGTGTCACACCTCCCAGGTGGTTAGTGTCACACCTCCCAGGTGGTTACAGCGTTATACCTCCAAGGTGATTACAGTCACACCTCCCAGGTGGTTACAGTGTCACACCTCCCAGATGGTTACAGTGTCACACCTAGGTGGTTACAGTGTCACACCTAGGTGGTTACAGTCACACTTAGGTGGTTACAGTGTCACACCTAGGTGGTTACAGTGTCACACCTCCAGGGTTGTTACATTGTCACACCTCCGTGGTTGTTACAGTATCACACCTCCCGGGTTGTTACAACGTTACACCTTCCAGGTGGTTACAGTCACACCTCCCAGACTATTACAGTGTCACACCTCCCAGGTTGTTACAGTGTCACACCTCCCAGGTTGTTACAGCATCACACCTCCCGGGTTGTTACGTCACAACTTCCAGGTGGTTACAGTCACACCTCCCAGATTATTACAGTGTCACACCTCCCAGGTTGTTACAGTCACACCTCCCGAGTTGTTACAGTGTCGCACCTCCGAGGTTGTTACAGTGTCACACCTCCCGAGTTGTTACAGTGTCGCACCTCCCAGGCTGTTACAGTGTCACACCTCCCAGGTTGTTACAGTGTCACACCTCCCAGGCTGTTACAATCACACCTCCCAGGTTGTTACAGTCACACCTCCCAGGTTATTACAGTGTCATACCTCCCAGGTTGTTACAGTGTCGCACCTCCCAGGCTGTTGCAGTGCCATACCTTCCAGGTTGTTACAGTGTCACACCTTCCAGGTTGTTACAGTGTCACACCTCCCAGGTTGTTACAGTGTCACACTTCCCAGGTTGTTACAGCATCATACCTCCCGGGTTGTTACGTCACACTTTCCAGGTGGTTACAGTCACACCTCCCAGATTATTACAGTGTCACACCTCCCAGGTTGTTACAGTCACACCTCCCGAGTTGTTACAGTGTCGCACCTCCGAGGTTGTTACAGTGTCACACCTCCCGAGTTGTTACAGTGTCGCACCTCCCAGGCTGTTACAGTGTCACACCTCCCAGGTTGTTACAGTGTCACACCTCCCAGGCTGTTACAATCACACCTCCCAGGTTGTTACAGTCACACCTCCCAGGTTATTACAGTGTCATACCTCCCAGGTTGTTACAGTGTCGCACCTCCCAGGCTGTTGCAGTGCCATACCTTCCAGGTTGTTACAGTGTCACACCTCCCAGGTTGTTACAGTGTCACACCTCCCAGGTTGTTACAGTGTCACACTTCCCAGGTTGTTACAGCATCATACCTCCCGGGTTGTTACGTCACACTTTCCAGGTGGTTACAGTCACACCTCCCAGATTATTACAGTGTCACACCTCCCAGGTTGTTACAGTCACACCTCCCGAGTTGTTACAGTGTCGCACCTCCGAGGTTGTTACAGTGTCACACCTCCCGAGTTGTTACAGTGTCGCACCTCCCAGGCTGTTACAGTGTCACACCTCCCAGGTTGTTACAGTGTCACACCTCCCAGGCTGTTACAATCACACCTCCCAGGTTGTTACAGTCACACCTCCCAGGTTATTACAGTGTCATACCTCCCAGGTTGTTACAGTGTCGCACCTCCCAGGCTGTTGCAGTGCCATACCTTCCAGGTTGTTACAGTATCACACCTCCCAGGTTGTTACAGCGTCACATCTCCCAGGTTGTCTACAACGCACATTACGGTAATGAACTCAAGCAGTCATCTTCCTGATTAAATTTGCTATATACATATTCAAGTCGTTTTTGCTCCTATCCTATCCTCCCCAGTGTTAGACTGCAGCTGTTGGGCCCATCTCTTCACTTGTGTAAAGCAAGGATTGAACGAGTAGGGTGAGGGTGGAAGAGAAGAACGAAGAGAGTGGATGGGAGAAAGGGATAGAGGGCGGATGGGAGAAAGGGAGGGAACAGGAAGGTAAAAGTGATAAGACAAAAGGGAGGGAGGGAGTAGTGTATGGGAAGCACGGGGGAGGGAAGGGTCAACTCCCGCAGCCCCTACACCATCACAACCTAGTCCTCCCCTCTCCATCAATCCATCTACCAAGGACGCTATCAGAGTTACCCTGCCCTTCTGCGGCTTATACACTCTTATGATCCGCTAAACCCATTACGGACCGACACGTCTCATATAATACCTAGGCAGTGACTCATGACTCGAGTTTTCTTAATGGACGGTGTAGTGGGCTTTACTTGGGTACTTTATCCTGGGCTCCAAGTGGCGCACTGCCTGCCGCCCACCATAGTAATGAAAATATTGCAGTACAAGACTATTGGGATAAAATTTCACTCTCTGTAGAGCATTCTTGATGTGACCTGATAAAGTTCGGTTGGCAACGCACTAGTCTCACACAATGAATGTCTGTGGTTCAGTCCCCGGCATGGGTGGAAATGCTGGGCATGTTACTTTACACCTACTGTCCCTGTTCACCTAACAGTAAGTAACAGGTACCTGGGTGTTAGTTGACTGTTGTGGGGTCGCATCCTGGGAAACAAGTGAAGGACTCCAATGGAAATAAGACAGTCCTCGATGAAGCATTGACTTTCTTGGGTTATGCTGGGTAGATAACCCTCCGGGTTAAATATCGGAAAAAAAAATCTTTTCTTTACACCTCTATCTTTTCTTCATCAGATTAAGCCAGGGATCGGCGAACTTTTTTAGGTATTACCCCAAAACAAATTTGTGTACAACGAAATTACCTACAAGACTTGAAAGTCCACAGAATCCAGAAAATCACAAGGAGCACTGAAATTCAAAATAGTTTATTTAATTCTTTTGTATAGAGAATAGTCATACAAACTGAAAAGTATGTATTATATGTGATAAAGAAACTTTAAAAATAAAACACAAAATTAACAAAATAATAAAATGAAAAATAAACTGCATGAAACAAAAATAGTAACAGACAAATTTTATAAAAATCTCATTAAGGAACTAAAGAATTTCATTGAAAAGATTTTCACTTCAGGTTCTGGAGCAATGATGTTTCATTTTTGATACATGAAAATTACGGCTTTTTGATGTCAGAGCAATTTGGATACTGTCTTAGACGTTCAACCGATTTCTGGACTTTATTTTCAAGTTAATGAGAGTGGAAAATCCTTGTTCGCAAAGATAGGTAGTTGCAAGTGGCAGCAGTATTTTTATTGCTTCCTCGTATACAATATTACATTGTACACTCTTAACTGTTATGATAAATCACATAACACTACCTTACCTTGGTTATCGAAAGTCTTAAACCTACTAATATAAACAATGAACTTCTACTGGCTGCAAGCAGACAATTATTGATAACGAGATAGGACCCTAGGCCAAAAGTTAGGTTGTGCGGTTGTCGTGGCGGCTACCGAGTCACTTCAAACACTCGCAGTGTTGCCAGCCACTGCAGTCCTTATCCGTTTTGCACTGTGACCACACTGTGGTCACAGTGTATAAGTATACTTAAGAACATAAGAAAGAAGGAACACTGCAACAGGCCTACTGACCCATGCGGAGTATAAATATACCTAGTTGGATGAATCTTACTGTAGCCAGCTGGCCCAGTGGCTTACACACTGGCCTAGAGTTTTATGACTCACTTGCCACGGCTTCTAACCCCACCCGTACCATGGTTTGGATCTGATTACACCTCAAGTTACTCTCACTTATATTAATATACTTGGCGTTTGTGATCCTTTTCATTCCTTAGTAAGAGCTACCATGTACAGGTACTGCTTGACTATTTTGTTTGACGCAGGTGTTTTGGTCTTGTTTTAAGGCACTGTTTACGAGTACCGTGAGGGAACCATGCAACCCATTCTCCAGCTAAATCTGGCTGGATAAGCGCGCAGATTTGATCATTTCACGGGACTTCTCAGCCACCGCGTTGAAAGACCTATTACCGCATCGATCTTTAATTTATTTGTGGTTAAATATACATTTTATAGATTTTTTAAGCAAATCCTGACTTAAAGAAAATAGTAAATGGTTTACAGGGAATGTTCAGCGAATGACGTTAGGAAAGGGGTAAGAAAATTAGAATAGTAAAATGAGGATATGTTGATATGTAAGATGATCTATTTCGCGATGGAAGAGATAAATGTACACACAACTTTTATAATAGTATCATGAAGCCTTTATCATACGAGAAACTATAATAAAGTTTGGACATGACAAGAAAACTTCTAAACGGGAGATATTAATAAATGTTTCGACGGAAGACACTAATCAAGAGTTTTTGTAGAAGTTAAAAAAACGCTAGAGTAGAAGAAACAGAATAGGAGACGCTAAGAAAACATTTTTGAAGTAAAGACAACGTTTGAACAGGAGAAGCTAGGAAAGTGTTTTTGTGAAAGCTAAGGAAACGTTTATGGGTAAGAAAAATCTCCGTATGAAATGTTTGGGTCTTCCAGGGAAATAAAGACACTCGGAGGAAAAATATGAAGCCGTAGAATTTTGTGCATTTGCTACTTATGAAGACAAACGCTTTGCGAGAATAAACATCCACATCAGTTGTAATAACTTATGATTGTCTTGCGTGTGCCCTGGGGACTCCATGCAACTTTTAGTACTAACTCCAACACGGATAAGTTTACGTCTTCGCTACCTAGAGTATCTAGAGGGCATTCCGGGGATCAACTTCCCAACGGCCCGGTCTACAACCAGGCCTCCCGGTGGATCAAAGCCTGATCAACCACGCTGTTGCTGCTGGCCGCACGCAGTCCAACATATGAACCATAGTCCGGCTGATTCGGCACCAACTTTAAAGTACATGTATATGTCTAGCTCCCTCTTGAAGGCAGCCAGGGGTCTATTGGCTAGTGGGAGGATGTTGAACAATCTTGGGCCCTGGACACTTACTGTGTTTTTATTATTGTACCCTACTTTCATTGGGGATTTTATTCACCGCCTGCCCAGTCTTTTGCTTTCCTAGGGAGTGATTTCCGTGTGAAGATTAGGGACCATTCCTTCTAGGACTTTCCAAGTGTAGATCATGATATATCTTTCTCGTCTGCATTCCGGCGAGTACAAGTCAAGTGCTTCAAAGCGTTCCCAGTAGTTAAAGTGTTTGATGGAACTTATATGTGCAGTAAAGGTTCTCTGTACATTCTCTATCTCTGCAATTTCACCTGCTTTGAACGGAGATGTTAATGTACAGCAGTATTCCAGCCTAGAGAGGACAAGTGATTTAAAAAGGGTCATCACTAGCTTGGCATCTCTTGTTTTGAACGTTCTCATTATCCATCTTATCATTTCCTTTGCAGATGTGATAGTGGCACTGTTGTGACCCTTGAAAGTAAGAATCTCAGACACTACCACTCCCAGGTCCCTTACATTACTTTTCCGCTCTAAGGCTAAAGCCAATTAACCTACATACTCTTTAGGGTCGGTTAGATTACCTTCACTTATCCAAATTTAAACAATTATATCAAACAATACATCAATACCATAATAATGCATAAATACGATACTTTTTTGAAGAGCGAACACAAAACAGTGATCCCTATTGAAGATTAAAATAAGTCTTAGATCAAAACCTAATTTCACATTTCACTGTCACAGTCGCTTTACCAACATTCTTAAGCAAAGGTTAAAAAAATGACTGTTTGAACCCACATACGAACAAGCCATTATGATATTCTGCTTTATAATGGCCGTCTCGCTGGTTGGAACAGGCATCTTACCGCCTGGAAAGCTTACTTAAAACGGATCATTCATCTTCCAGAGACCAGCATAATCAGTCAAAACAAGAAGCTATCCATCATGCAGAATTTGGCATATTTACATGGCGTAATATGCTAGCAGTGATAGATTTACATTATGGCTTACAAGTTGCCTGCAAGCATCTGGCAAAGATGGAGAGGAGGTAGGGGTAGGGATGGGAGATCGGGAAGCGGAAGGGGTAGGGGAATGGGAGGGGGAGGAGTGGTTGGGAGAGTACAGGATGGTGGTGTATCCTTGGCTGCTTCCTACGCCTCAAGCATCCAGCCTCAACCCTGAAAATCTTGTTATGATTCAGTACTAGACCAAAGAACTAATTCTGCCCTCCCTTCTGCTGCTCCTCCTCCTCCCTGCTGCTGCTGCTGCTGCTGCTCCTCCTCCTCCTCCCTGCTGCTGCTGCTGCTCCTCCTCCTCCTCCCTGCTGCTGCTGCTGCTCCTCCTCCTCCCTGCTGCTACTGCTGCTGTTCCTCCTCTCTCCTACTACTGTTCTCTCCTCCTGCTATTGCTCCTTCCCTCTCATGCTGCCATAGCTCCAGCTGTTACTGCTCCTGGTAATGTTGCTGCTGCTGCTGCTCCCTCCTACTGCTGCTATTCTTCCGTCCTGCTGCTCCTCCCTTTTCTTGCTACTGCTGCTGCTCCTCCTGCGGACATTGTTCCCAGTCTCGCTCCTACCTGTGCTACCTGTAACGCGCTTATGACTGAGGTATTCTACTCTTGAAGCTCAAACTGTGATTAAATTTCATTGTTGACAGTCTGATGTACCAGGCTGCTCTTACTTCCCCCTCTTCCTTCCTCCTCCCTCCCAAAATTTCTCTTTCTCACACGCTTATGTACATACCCCTATGTCCAATTTGAAAGAGAGTACTCACTCACCTATATGTTGTTGCAGGGATCGAGTCACAGCGTGTGTGTGTGTGTTAACCAATTACTGAGGTGCAGATGCAGCACTTTATTACAGCAGGTCAAACGTTGGTTGGTAAACGGCAGGAAATACTTGAGTAAAGTGAAGCGGGCTTGGTCCAGTCATGAATATATGAATACTCAAGTATTCAGCCAAGACACACACACGCACACACGCTTCCAATGATATTATGGAAACGTCACTCATAACGTTGGTGTTCTATACGCTATCTCGTGCACATATGCACTAGCACTAATGTACACACGTTAACCGCACGACTTATGCTTTATTATTATTATTATTATTATTATTATTATTATTATTATTATTATTATTATTGACAAGCATTTCTTAATAGCAGAAAGGATAAGGCTAATCCAGGTCAGCCTTTCTCAACAGCACAGGAAGTAAGATCAAAACAGCTGGATACTCCATCAGTCACCTAGCAGATAACAGGGTAAAGTACATGCACTATGAACATTAAAATGGTATAAAATACCGACAGATTGTTAGGTAAGACACATATGCAACAGTTAGGTATCTTTATTTCGAAACGTTTCGCCTACACAGTAGGCTTCTTTAGTCTAGTACAGAAAAGTTGATATAAGCAGAAGAGACTTGATTACATCGTCTTCAAGTCTCTTCTGCTTCTATCAACTTTTCTGTACTCGACTGAAGAAGTCTACTGTGTAGGCGAAACGTTTCGAAATAAAGATACCTAACTGTTGCATATGTGTCTTACCTAACAACACTACATGCACTATACAAATTACAAAGCTTACCCAATATCCGTCTCACGTGAATGATGAAGCCAGAAAATCTCCACATTCTCAGATTTGTTAATACGCCGATAACGTTATACACTTTAATAGGTCATCTAACGGGAGGCCTGGTCTGAGACAGTGCCGCGAAGGTGTTGACTCTCCCAACAGACCCTGTGTATGTGTATGTCTACTGGGAGTCTACCTGGAGGGTATTCCGGGGATCAACGCCCCCGCGGCCAGGTCCATGACCAGGCCTCCTGATGGATCAGGGCCTGATCAACAAGGTTGTTACTGTGATGAATGGTTTGATGGACTGAACACATCGACTCCAGGCTGAGGGACTGATTACCTCATACTCCTCCTCTCCTTACTCCTTCCTCTTTGTATTGGACTGATGAAGCCACTGTGTGGCGAAACGTTTCCTGAATAAAGATTCCCATATGCTGCATAAGTGTCTCAATCTTCAAGGTTGTTACTGCTGGCCACACGTAGTCCAAAGTACGAACCACAGCCTGGCTGATCCGGCACTGACTTTACTCACTCGTACTCACCCGTTTGAGGTTGTAGGGGTCGATTCTCATCTTTTGGCGTGTGGTGTGTACTCACCTAATTGTTGGAAGGGTCGGGTCTCAGCTCCTGGCCGCTATTGGTTTCACTTTCTCCGCTGCGTTAGCTCTATCATACCTATTCGCAAAGCTATGTATAGATTCTGCCTCTACTACTTTGCTAGATCGTTCCACTTCCTGACCACTTGAAGGCTAAAGAATTATTTCCTGACATTCCTGCGATTCATTTGTGCTTTCAACTTCCAGCTGTGACCACGTGAACCCGAGACCCGCCTCTCAGGCTCTCCCTGTCAACTCCTCTGAGTATTTTATACATCGTAATCATGTCACCTCTGGTCCTTCTGTCCTCTAGTGTCGTCAAGTTTAGCTCCTCTAGCCTCTCCTCATAGTTCATACCATCAACTACGGGACTAGTTTCCTTGCAAACCTTTGCACTTTTTTTCTATTTCCTTAAATGCTTAACCAGATGCGAGGAGGTCCTCTTTCAGGAAGGATTGCAGTTTTAGTCCCCCGAGCCTGTGCACCGTTTCCAGACGTCTTTGCCCTTCTCCTATTTTCGTAAATTTGCATGTGCTGGGGTTAAATTCCAATAGTCACTTTTCAGACCAATCCTGCAGCTTGTCCCGATCCATTTGTAGTCTTTCCTGCTCTACTCCTGTTTGTATTCGCATTAGTTTCACATCACCCGAGAACAGGGATACCTGTGACTCGATTTCCCGTCATGTCTTTTCCTTACACTGGTGTGTGTGTGTGTGTACTCACCTATTTGTGGTTGAAGGGGTCGAGTCCTAGCTCCTGGCCCCGCCTCTTCACCGGTTGCTACTAGGCCCTCCCTCTCCCCGCTCCATGAGCTTTATCAAACCTCGTCTTAAAACTGTGTATGGTTCCTGCCTCCACTACGTCATTTTCTAGGCTATTCCACTGCCTTACAACTCTATGACTGAAGAAATACTTCCTACTATCTCTCTGACTCATTTGTGTCTTCAACTTCCAATTGTGGCCTCTTGTTTCTGTGTCCCCTCCCTGGAACATCCTGTCTTTGTCCACCTTGTCTATTCCACGCAGTATTTTATATGTCGTTATCATGTCTCCCCTGACCCTCCTGTCCTCCAGTGTCGTCAGGCCGATTTCCCTTAATCTTTCTTCATAGGACATTCCCCTTAGCTCTGGAACTAACCTTGTCGCAAACCTTTGTACTTTCTCTAGTTTCTTGACGTGCTTTATCAAGTGCGGGTTCCAAACAGGTGCTGCATACTCCAGTATGGGCCTGACATACACGGTGTACAGTGTCTTGAATGATTCCTTACTAAGGTATCGGAATGCTGTTCTCAGGTTTGCCAGGCGCCCGTATGCTGCAGCAGTTATCTGATTGATGTGTGCTTCCGGAGACATGCTCGGTGTTATACTCACCCCAAGATCTTTCTCCTTGAGTGAGGTTTGCAGTCTTTGGCCACCTAGTCTATACTCTGTCTGTGGTCTTCTGTGCCCTTCCCCTATCTTCATGACTTTGCATTTGGCAGGATTAAATTCGAGAAGCCATTTGCTGGACCAGGTGTCCAGTCTGTCCAGGTCTCTTTGAAGTCCTGCCTGGTCCTCATCAGATTTAATTCTCCTCATTAACTTCACATCATCTGCAAACAGGGACACTTCTGAGTCTAACCCTTCCGTCATGTCGTTCACATATACCAAAAATAGCACTGGTCCTAGGACCGACCCCTGTGGGACCCCGCTCGTCACAGGTGCCCACTGTGATACATCATTACGTACCATGACTCGTTGTTGTCTCCCTGTCAGGTATTCTCTGATCCATTGCAGTGCCCTTCCTGTTATATGCGCCTGATGCTCTAGCTTCTGCACTAATCTCTTGTGAGGAACTGTGTCAAAGGCCTTCTTGCAGTCCAAGAAGATGCAATCAACCCACCCCTCTCTCTCTTGTCTTACTTCTGTTATTTTATCATAAAACTCCAGAAGGTTTGTGACACAGGATTTGCCTTCAGTGAATCCGTGCTGGTTGGCATTTATACTCCTGTTCCGTTCCAGGTGCTCCACCACTCTCCTCCTGATAATCTTCTCCATAATTTTGCATACTATACACGTCAATGACACAGGTCTATAGTTTAGTGCCTCTTTTCTGTCTCCTTTTTTGAAAATGGGAACTACATTTGCCGTCTTCCATACCTCAGGTAGTTGCCCAGTTTCCAGGGATGTGTTGAAGATTGTGGTAAGTGGCACGCACAACATATCTGCTCCCTCTCTAAGGACCCACGGAGAGATGTTGTCCGGTCCCATTGCCTTTGAGGTATCGATGTCCCTTAGCAGTTTCTTCACCTCCTCCTCATCTGTATGTATGTCGTCCAACACGTGTTGGTGTATTCCTTGCTGGTGTCCCCATCTGGTCTGTCCCCCCAGAGTCCTTCCTGTCTCTACTGTAAATACTTCCTTAAATCTCGTGTTGAGCTCTTCACATACCTCTTGATCGTTTCTTGTGAGTTCTCCACCTTCTTTCCTCAGCCTTATCACCTGGTCCTTGACTGTTGCCTTCCTCCTAATGTGTGTGTGTGTGTGTGTGTGTGTGTGTGTGACAGACAACACATTAAGAATTAAATATTGGCAGGTCTTGTGGGCGTGTGCAGTCATGCGATCAAGTGAAAATAATGCTACTAACTTCCCTTCCAGTCTCCCGCTGCTGCTTCCCACTATTTCATTCCCACTGCCTCTTCCCTCTATTAATGATTATAATCATAACCACAGTTTTTAAAGCAGTGGACCGGTAAGCCAGCGGAAGGCCTCGGTCAAATGACCAGAAGCTCCAGCTGCGGGTTATCAATATGACTAAGACCAGCGTCGGGAAACACTTGTCCTGTTTCCTGACAAACCTAACCTAACCTAACCTAATCTAACGTAACGTAACCTAATCTAACCTATCGTAACGTAACGCAACCTAACCTAACGTAACATCTATCCCAGTCCTATTGCCTCTTCCTACTTCCTCTTCTTCCCACTTTCCTCTCACCGGCTTCCGTAACAATTTAATTCCTTTCAAGTTGCCTTGATACCTGTAAAGGGCTCTTGAACTTGAAAACTGGAACTACCTTCTCCTCCCTTGGATCGAACCTGAACGCCTCCCATTTTCCCTGGAACAGTATGAGCCTCGTGGTTTGAATACAATAACAAGGATCTTGTTATGTCTTCCCCTGCCTAGGACTTTTGACTCTCACTGCCTATAACCTGTTATCTTCCACGCTACTGCTGCTTCTAACCTGTTATCTTCCACGCTACTGCTGCTTCTAACCTGTTATCTTCCACGCTACTGCTGCTTCTAACCTGTTATTTTCCACGCTACTGCTGCCTATAACCTGTTATCTTCCACGCTACTGCTGCTTCTAACCTGTTATCTTCCACGCTACTACTGCTTCTAACCTGTTATCTTCCACGCTACTGCTGCCTATAACCTGTTATCTTCCACGCTACTGCTGCTTCTAACCTGTTATCTTCCACGCTACTGCTGCCTATAACCTGTTATCTTCCACGCTACTGCTGCTTCTAACCTGTTATCTTCCACGCTACTACTGCTTCTAACCTGTTATCTTCCACGCTACTACTGCTTCTAACCTGTTATCTTCCACGCTACTGCTGCTTCTAACCTGTTATCTTTCACGCTACTGCTGCCTATAACCTGTTATCTTCCACGCTACTGCTGCTTCTAACCTGTTATCTTCCACGCTACTACTGCCTATAACCTGTTATCTTCCACGCTACTACTGCTTCTAACCTGTTATCTTCCACGCTACTGCTGCTTCTAACCTGTTATCTTCCACGCTACTGCTGCTTCTAACCTGTTATCTTCCACGCTACTGCTGCCTATAACCTGTTATCTTCCACGCTACTACTGCTTCTAACCTGTTATCTTCCACGCTACTGCTGCTTCTAACCTGTTATCTTCCACGCTACTGCTGCTTCTAACCTGTTATCTTCCACGCTACTGCTGCTTCTAACCTGTTATCTTCCACGCTACTGCTGCTTCTAACCTGTTATCTTCCACGCTACTGCTGCTTCTAACCTGTTATCTTCCACGCTACTGCTGCTTCTAACCTGTTATCTTCCACGCTACTGCTGCCTATAACCTGTTATCTTCCACGCTACTATTACTTCTAACCTGTTATCTTCCACGCTACTATTACTTCTAACCTGTTATCTTCCACGCTACTATTACTTCTAACCTGTTATCTTCCACGCTACTGCTGCCTATAACCTGTTATCTTCCACGCTACTGCTGCTTCTAACCTGTTATCTTCCACGCTACTATTACTTCTAACCTGTTATCTTCCACGCTACTATTACTTCTAACCTGTTATCTTCCACGCTACTATTACTTCTAACCTGTTATCTTCCACGCTATTACTTCTAACCTGTTATCTTCCACGCTACTACTGCTTCTAACCTGTTATCTTCCACGCTACTGCTGCTTCTAACCTGTTATCTTCCACGCTACTGCTGCTTCTAACCTGTTATCTTCCACGCTACTGCTGCTTCTAACCTGTTATCTTCCACGCTACTGCTGCTTCTAACCTGTTATCTTCCACGCTACTGCTGCTTCTAACCTGTTATCTTCCACGCTACTGCTGCCTATAACCTGTTATCTTCCACGCTACTATTACTTCTAACCTGTTATCTTCCACGCTACTGCTGCCTATAACCTGTTATCTTCCACGCTACTGCTGCTTCTAACCTGTTATCTTCCACGCTACTATTACTTCTAACCTATCTTCCACGCTACTATTACTTCTAACCTGTTATCTTCCACGCTACTATTACTTCTAACCTGTTATCTTCCACGCTACTATTACTTCTAACCTGTTATCTTCCACGCTATTACTTCTAACCTGTTATCTTCCACGCTACTACTGCTTCTAACCTGTTATCTTCCACGCTACTGCTGCTTCTAACCTGTTATCTTCCACGCTACTGCTGCTTCTAACCTGTTATCTTCCACGCTACTGCTGCTTCTAACCTGTTATCTTCCACGCTACTGCTGCTTCTAACCTGTTATCTTCCACGCTACTGCTGCTTCTAACCTGTTATCTTCCACGCTACTGCTGCCTATAACCTGTTATCTTCCACGCTACTATTACTTCTAACCTGTTATCTTCCACGCTACTGCTGCCTATAACCTGTTATCTTCCACGCTACTGCTGCTTCTAACCTGTTATCTTCCACGCTACTATTACTTCTGACCTATCTTCCACGCTACTATTACTTCTAACCTGTTATCTTGCACGCTACTATTACTTCTAACCTGTTATCTTCCACGCTACTACTGCTTCTAACCTGTTATCTTCCACGCTACTGCTGCTTCTAACCTGTTATCTTCCACGCTACTGCTGCTTCTAACCTGTTATCTTCCACGCTACTGCTGCTTCTAACCTGTTATCTTCCACGCTACTATTACTTCTAACCTGTTATCTTCCACGCTACTATTACTTCTAACCTGTTATCTTCCACGCTACTGCTGCCTATAACCTGTTATCTTCCACGCTACTGCTGCTTCTAACCTGTTATCTTCCACGCTACTGCTGCCTATAACCTGTTATCTTCCACGCTACTATTACTTCTAACCTGTTATCTTCCACGCTACTGCTGCCTATAACCTGTTATCTTCCACGCTACTGCTGCCTATAACCTGTTATCTTCCACGCTACTGCTGCTTCTAACCTGTTATCTTCCACGCTACTATTACTTCTAACCTGTTATCTTGCACGCTACTATTACTTCTAACCTGTTATCTTGCACGCTATTATTACTTCTAACCTGTTATCTTCCACGCTACTACTGCTTCTAACCTGTTATCTTCCACGCTACTGCTGCTTCTAACCTGTTATCTTCCACGCTACTGCTGCTTCTAACCTGTTATCTTCCACGCTACTGCTGCTTCTAACCTGTTATCTTCCACGCTACTATTACTTCTAACCTGTTATCTTCCACGCTACTATCACTTCTAACCTGTTATCTTCCACGCTACTATTACTTCTAACCTGTTATCTTCCACGCTACTATCACTTCTAACCTGTTATCTTCCACGCTACTATCACTTCTAACCTGTTATCTTCCACGCTACTATTACTTCTAACCTGTTATCTTCCACGCTACTATTACTTCTAACCTGTTATCTTCCACGCTACTGCTGCCTCTTAACTGCTATCTTATACCCTACTGTTGCCCGTAATCAATGGTAACCACTGTAAAACTTGATATAACTTTTCCAAGAAGTAAGTTACCATTGTTAATTTTGTTGTAAAATCCCCATTGAACTGAAAATATTATATACCTTTTTGTAAAATGAAATAATTACACTAAGATAATGCTGGAATTTATATATATATATATATATATATATGTGTGTGTGTGTGTGTGTGTGTGTGTGTGTGTGTGTGTGTGTGTGTGTGTGTGTGTGTGTGTGTGTGTGTGTGTGCGTACATTAAGAGAAAACACCCTGAGTGTCCGGGGCCCATGACTGTTCAACAGCCTCCCACCAAGCATAAGGGGAATTTATCGTAAGGGTTCTTAAATGGAGATATCGTAGGTTGAAAGTAGACACACTTGTTGG
The DNA here is from genome assembly GCF_038502225.1 of Cherax quadricarinatus. Classification (NCBI taxonomy): domain Eukaryota; kingdom Metazoa; phylum Arthropoda; class Malacostraca; order Decapoda; family Parastacidae; genus Cherax; species Cherax quadricarinatus. The sequence goes on along the minus strand of NC_091322.1, from coordinate 35,751,327 downwards.
ATGGTAAATATATTGTCAGACTGAGATGAGAGATGGAGCCCGGTGCCAAGCCTGTTCACGTCTTGTAGGTCTGCCGCCGAGTGAGACCGGGACAGAGGGATCACTGCCCATGTGTATCCCTATGACGTCACACAAAGCCAAAGGCCTACGAGGGATCTCGTGTCTAAAGCACAGGGATGATACTAATATGCTATGCTATATAATACTGGGAATACAGGGATCAGCAACTATGCTGACAGCTCGGTCACGTTACGTATGTCGTCCCGACATACACTACTATCTATAGGCTGAACAGGCAGGCGGATCTGGGCTGATTCTATACAATAACAAATTCATATATATCTTAGAACTAATGGATGGTATCATAATGGATATTACATAGTGGGTGTTAACATAATGCATTACAAACTATAAGAACAATTCATTATACAATATGGATGGAATTGATCGATCGATCTGTATTCATGCACTCTACGGATTCTGAGGAAGAATAATTATATACAAAGAAGTGTTTAACAGAAAGGCAGATTCGGTGCACACAAATCTAGACTGTTAATTCTCAGAATACGGAGGGAACGTGAACACGAAAATTTCTGACAAACTGATCAGCTAATAATAAAACACACAGTTGACAAATTCATTCATCTCGGACATCTAATTATGCAGGCTGTTTACACTTAAACCCAATTCTGCGAGGGTAAGGTTTACATATGCAGAATGGTTATCATCTCTGGGAGGATCGAATTCCTCTGCAATGGCTAACACATGCCTTGACTGAGAGAGATCTGAAGGAGTATCTACAAGATACAGGTACAATCACTAGTGACTGTGGAATTACTAACTGGTAAACTCTTCTGCTTGGAGTACCCAACTCGGCTGTTCGATACAGTAACTCTTGGCTCGTTACAAAGTCACTAATGGGTACTGGTGGCTTCACAGTAAGAATAAGATCTTCCTGGAGCAGGAATCGAATCACACCAGAACACAAGGGATCGGTTCTTTGGGCATTTTTGACATCCTCGACAGCAAATGGAGGATCTGCAGTAACTACACTAACGTGTCGCGATAAAGCATCTGCGACTACATTCGACTTGCCAGGTAAATTTTTAAAAGTGGGATTGAACTCTTGGATAGTCAAGGTCCATCTGGCTAACCTTCCAGTAGGCTGTTTGTTCTGGAATAAAGGTAACAGTTCTTCCTTACTGGAGGAAAGAACAAACTCGGTGGAGTGGATGACTCCCCCCGGTTGAAAAAATTAACGCTATAACACGCAATATGAGCAAGGGAGAACGAATCTACTATCTCAACTGCAAGCACAGGAGAAAAGAAATGAACACGGTGAACAATGCTGATATTCAATCTGAGTCGCACACAGTGACACGAGGTATCAGCTATAAAGAAACTACACTTACAAACGTTAACATGTGAAAGTTACTCGAGAAATAACTTCTTACAATGCACTGATTACTGTCAACTAGGATGGGATCACCATCTGAAACACAAGGAACAACAACAGACACTCTAGTGAGAACACTTGCTGTAACAGAGACGTCTTTCTGCAGACAGCATGTCACATCAACAAGAGATGGCATTACTAGTTGCAAGTAATCGTTTTCTGACAAGGCATCCCCTGTGGCGAAACTACTACTCGAACTAGCAGTCATTGCAGGGATAGGCTGTGCACTCAAGGCAGTCTGAGTGTCCCCGGACACTTGAGGCAACGGAACACTATCCTGCAAGTCTGAAGGTATAGGTGGAACACAGATGGGAATGACAGAATTACTAGTGCCTGACCGCTCGGCTACGTTAATAAGTAATTCACGGATCTATAAGAACTTAATCTGAACTTCACATTTCGCAGCACTTTAACAAATCTCAGATACAAGCTGTGAGAACAAACACATTGCTCAAGGGCTAGGTATTGTCTTTCAGTCAGTAAGGGAATGTTGGTACTGTGGACTGATTCATATTGACTTTGACTGGAATGATACACTAAGTGAACGTTCAAAAGTGACTGGGACATCTTCTCAGTGAAAATACTGAAGGGCATAAGTCAAGAAAAATGGAGAGAATGACACAATAAGCTTAAATGGAAGAAAATGCTTAACTATTCTGCATAAGTAATTAAAAATTGACAAGTTACACAGTAAGCAAAGAACTCACACAAGAATAATATGCAACTTAACAAACACTGAAAATCAAGAGAACTTGTACTTTGCTCAAATCTAATATGCTCAACTTTTACTTTAAATTGAATAAATGGCACAGTGAGTTGTCTTTACTTTCAATGCAACAAGGAAAATACACAATAAAATAATAAAATGGACTCAATAAACTTGTGCAAAAATTGAAACAAACACACAATTCACTGAAATAAAAATTAAAATGACAGACAGAATAAAATACTATGCACAGAACAGAGCATAAGAAACTGCACTGTAATAAACTGTATTGCACAACACTGAATAAAATTTTCTGCAAGAAAAACTTTAATAGCAACACAATATTTGCACAAGAATTATTGCAAAATGAGTCAATGTGCAATAATAAAAATTATAACACACAAGAAAAGAAATATATCAAGGAATGAACACTTTAACTCTTAACTGCACTTAAACAACAAGCAAAAGAACAATTTACTTTAAAAGGAGAACTTAAAAAAATTGCACTAAGAGTGAATTTGTTCAATAAAATATGAAAAATAATAGGTGCTAAAACACACAACAAAAAGAAATACAACACTTACAGTGATGCAGAGCACAAAACATCAACATAAACTCAGTACTAGAATTTTCTTGCAATGAAACTTGATGTTTTTTAAAAAAATTTTGTAAACAGATTTCTTGCTGGAGCTTTAAAAATGGCACTATTGTCTGTGGAAATAAGACAAATTAAACACTGGCTGAATAAAGGAATATGAACACAAGAATGTTCAACACACAGGGAACAAACAAAAATACACAATTGCTAGGAAGAAAAAAAAAAATAACAGACAACACTGAGTTGTGATGCAGAATATGAGGTGAAAAATTTACTGAGTTAATTCACTGGAATTCTGAAGTTTAAACACAAGTTCTATACTGCTCATATGTTGCACACACAACAAAGGAAACACTAAGTACTTACTTCAAGTGTATAAAAAGATACACAACACAACAGATATAAAATAATGCACGAAAATTAACACTGAATTAAGGAGATTAAAAGAAATTTATGCAATCAGTACATGATAAACACTGAGTCTGATCAAGAGTCACTGAATGTCACTAAGAGAAAAATTCACTGGGAACACAAAAGAAATGTCTCAACACTCGCAAATGTCTCTAAAAAAAAATATTATAGCTGTAACACTTGAAAAAATGAGATTGATGGATTGTTTTTATCGTCTTGCTGCTGTCCTCTGCACAGATGATCGTAGAATTGCGCTTAAATCGGCGAGAGACAACACATAGGAGGCTTTTAAAGATGGCGCGCCACACTCTAGCTCTTGACCCCCTATGTGGTCCTTAAAATATGGTGCTACAACCCTTAGCAGTGCACCAAAACACTGATGAGGTAGGTGAGTTGTAATGGCCGACTGTAGTTGGGTTTGTGGGTAATGGCAGAGCGAGGCGTCTGAGACCGGCAATGGTGCGACACACGTGATCGTGAGTGGCTGGGCTTATGGGTTGAACGTCGTAAGCCTCACTGAGAAAACCCACACTGCCGCGAAGATAATTCTAAGCCGGCTGGCTTAGGAGAAACCCACGAAATACTACAACACCACAAGGATGAGAAGGAGCACTCAGAATGCTTGGAACTTGAATCACAAGCGATGAAGACTAGTCACGTGGCTTGCCTGAGTACTGGGGTAAGACACTTGGGTTAGTTGCTAGCTGGCTTATCTTAACCCTTCACACAGAATAGCTTGATAACTTCACACGATGAGCACAGCAGGGGTGGAAGCTGGCTTGGCAGGCAAAATAATTGGATGGAGTAGGCTAGGCTGGACTGGACTCGGGTGTTCTGACTCCCCCACCACAGACTGGAAGCTGGCTTATTTTGCAAACTCGGGTCAACCCCTCGGGAGTAATGCAAAAAAGCAGGAAACACTAATACAAAGAGACTGACCAGTGAATAATGTAGAAGCTGGTAGAGTAGCTGGCTTGAGGTAGCTGGATGGGGTGAACCTCGGTAGGCCTACTGGTAACACGAAATGGCCGTCTTGCTGGTCGACAACTTTATCTCCAGAAATCGCTGTAATCGTCAGAATTACAGGCTCACCGCTGTCACCATTTATCGTAAGGGTTCTTAAATGGAGATATCGTAGGTTGAAAGTAGACACACTTGTTGGATGGTAAATATATTGTCAGACTGAGATGAGAGATGGAGCCCGGTGCCAAGCCTGTTCACGTCTTGTAGGTCTGCCGCCGAGTGAGACCGGGACAGAGGGATCACTGCCCATGTGTATCCCTATGACGTCACACAAAGCCAAAGGCCTACGAGGGATCTCGTGTCTAAAGCACAGGGATGATACTAATATGCTATGCTATATAATACTGGGAATACAGGGATCAGCAACTATGCTGACAAATTACCAATAGGCCCTTGGCTGCCTTCAAGAGGGAGCTGGACAGATACCTTAAGTTAGTGCCGGATCAGCCGGGCTGTGGTTCGTACGTTCTACTACGTGCGGCCAGCAGTAACAGCCTGGTTGATCAGGCCCTGATCCACCGGGAGGCCTGGTCGTGGACCGGGCCGCGGGGGTGTTGATCCCCGGAATAATCTCCAGGTAGACTCCAGGTACACATGCAAGTCAATTTTATATAAACGGATAAGGCGTTCTAAATTTGTAAACGAAACCCTTGAGAAAAAAAAAAAAAAATTCAGGAAACCACTTAAAAGGTAGCTCACCCATTCAGGGATACATAATAAACTGCATAAACAATTACTAGAGTAAGAAAAGAAGAGTAATAAAATAATAAATCAGAAGAGGAGGAGGAAGGTTGGGCATGTGACTTACCTGGGAGGGGTCGGTGTCCGGTGATGGCAGGTTCACAGGTGACGGGGTGTAGCCAGGTGGTCACTCGAGCCTCCTCACTGCAACACACAAACATACCCACCGTCTCAGTAAACAATTTCGACGGGGAGGAGGCGTGTGGGCGGCCGGGGTGTTGGGGGATCAGGGATGATGGGGGAAGTCAAATACTGTGGAAGAGGGCTAGGGGGGATGTAGTGTTGTAGCTAATACCCAGAGGGGGAGAAGGGGGTGATGGGCGATGAGTAGGGCGTACTTGGTAAGCTAGGGGGGGCTAGGGGGGATGTAGTGTTGTAGCTAATACCCAGAGGGGGAGAAGGGGGTGATGGGCGATGAGTAGGGCGTACTTGGTAAGCTGTGACCAGAAATGGTGTGGTAGATGGTGGGTAGAAAGTGTGTGGTAGGTGGTGGGATGAAAGGGTGTGATAGGTTGTGGGTAGAACGAGTGTGGTAAGTGGTGGATAGAACCTAGGGCTCTGGTGGCCTGGTGGTTAACTCTCGCTTCACACGGCGAGGGCCTGAGCTCGATTCCCAGCCAGAGTAGAAACACCTGTTGACTATGTTCCTTATCAGTAAAATGGGTACATGGGTATTGGTCGACTGGTGTGGGTCGCATCCTGGGACACTGACCTTATTTGCCCGAAATGCTGAGCATAACAAGGGGCTTTCTATACAGTATTATGTCATTGATGTCAGCTAGGCCTGTATACCTTGTACATGTACTTGTAGTAAATATATTATTATTATCATTATTATTAACGAGTGTGGTAGGTAGTGGGCAGGAAAGGTATGGCTGGTGGTGGGTAGAGATGGGGTGAGGAAGGTATTGAGGCCATGATAAGTTTGGTTAAATGGGACAAGAAATATTGGTTGGACTAGCTGTCTAAATGTCCTTGATTTTGAGTGATGGAGTAAGGGAGCAAATGTTTTCACTAAGTATCTTGACATGAGACTTCCAGGTTACTATTCTTCCGGATGCATCACTAAACAATGGCTTTTACTTGACATTTTATCACCTTGGCTTTTTTTCCACCGTTATAACAATTAAATTTGTGATGAATGGTTTGAAAAACCGACAAGTTGAAGACTGAGACACTTATGCAACATATGGGAATCTTTATTCAGGAAACGTTTCGCCATACACTGGCTTCATCAGTCCAGTACTAAGTAGATAGGTGTAAGGAGAGGAGGAGTTTGAGGTAATCAGTCCCTTAGCCTGGAATCGATGTGTTCAGTCCATCAGTCTTGTAGAATGTACAGCATAGGGCCGTAGACGTGGCTATACTCTAGTCAGGTGAAGCAAAGCAGGAGGCGGGGTCATAGTGGTACCATCCACTAGTCGAAGTAGTGTATTGGACTGATGAGTTTCGCCACACAGTGGCTTCATCACAACTGTCAGACACTGCAGCATCATGGGATCTTGTTACAAAGAATTCTTCAACACTTGTCCAACCTTTGGACGAAGACCTACTTCGATTAGTGGATGGTACCACTATGACCCTGCCTCCTCCTGCTTTGCCTCACCTGACTACAGTATATTAGCCACGTCTACGGCCCTATGCTGTACATTCTACAAGACTGATGAACTGAACACATCGACTCCAGGCTGAGGGGCTGATTACCTCAAACTACTCCTCTCCTTACACCTTTCTACTTTGTACTGGACTGATGAAGCCACTGTGTGGCGAAACGTTTCCTGAATAATGATTCCCATATGTTGCATAAGTGTCTCAATCTTCAATTAAATTTGTAATATAAATTCACTTATCATTTTATTGCTGCTGTGCCGTCTTTGGGGGAGGGAAGGTTCAATAAAATTTCAATCTCAATTTACTGGTGTAAACCTTAGTGACAGATACCGACAAGTTTTTTTTTTTAAGACATGTGAGCAAACACTAAGACAGGTGATCATGGTCCCAGGACCAAAAAATCTAATAAATATGTCCTAGTGTGTGTTCACATTTTTTTGAACCCTAGGTTTACTTACACCGTTATTAAAAAAAAAAAACATTTTGCCCCCACATTCAATATTTGAAAATCATGAATTAACACAAACTTTAATCGTAAATTTACACAGCATAAAAATAAATCACTGCACAAAAAGTAACAATTACATAGGATATATACATCGAGAGGTGTATATATGCTCAGCACATATACACTGAGAGGAGGTGTGTATATGTTGAGAGTACTTTATTCCCTGCTTTAGAGATTATTCTTGTCTAATGGTGTAAAGGTTACATGACTTTATAAAGCCTACCGTGTGGGCGAAACGTTGTCAGTAACGGTTCAACGGTTCGCATTATCCTGTATTTGTGTCGGAATTTTATACCATTTCTCTCCATCATGGTCAATCTTAATTGGAGAATAGTTTGGACTGATGTTTGCCTGCGTAGATCCCAGTTTACTTTACTGAAAACTGAAAAAAATGAAGTACTGATTTTCTTCTGATAATTTCCGAGTATCCTATCTGACTAGCTTCATCCTTTCCAAGCTGATAATAATGCAACTTTTGAGGGGCTTCAAGTTTAGTCTTTGTGGAATATCCTAATACACCATTTTTAATAAAAAAAATGCATATTAGTTTCTGTATGATGACTTGCTGATGTCTCTTCTCATTCCCTTCATTATCAATTTATGCCACACTTCGCACGTTTCTCAGCGTGTGCATGGATGATCTGGGTACTGAGGTTATGGAATATATGGATATCTTCACTGGATCGAACAGCGCACAAAATGAATCTGGTTCACTTTATTTGGATCCCCACCGGCTTGCCACAAAGACAGGTTTTAAAATGTTATGTAAACTGGAGGTATTTTATCTCATTCTATTTGTAATAGTAACTCCAGATCCCATGAACAAACTAAATCGCTAACGCCTCATTCCGATCATTAAAGTGTCAGTGCAAATTATTACATTAATATTACATTCATAGGGTGAGGGGGGGGGGGGACGAAGGGAGGTACGCCAAATCCGGTAGTGGTCATATAGTGTCTTGGAAGGGAAGGTAGAGATTCGATCCTAAAGGCTAGCTCCAAGTCTTAGGAACAAGAGTCCCTCACCAGCATTAAGGGGTGGTTAGACAGCCCTAAGTTATTAATTAAGATAGTAGACAGCAACCATCCTGGGAAGAATACTATTGTCATGAGTGAGAAATCGAAGTCTGTAAATGTTTTGCCCTCTGACATGATTGCTGGTCTTGTCTCATGAACATGCAAGATGACAGGTACGTTGAACAAACTTCTAAGATGACAGGTACGTTGAACAAACTTCTAAGATGACAGGTACGTTGAACAAACTTCTATTTCGGTCAGTATACACATACTTTTTTAATAGCTCTTAAAACCAATCCAATTTATGAGACCTGGTATGAAACAGAGTCGCGAGGATGAGGATCCTCGAACCGTTAACATCACAAACATATACTGGAGGCCTAACCTGTTTAAACAAGGGCGGAAGTAATTAAATGTTCGCCAATTCCGTTTTCGTCAACAAAAATTCAACATTAGTTATATCGGAAGCGCCCCAGCCCCCATGTGTGCCCCAGCTTATCACGGAATAAACATTCATAGTGCGAGTGAAATGAACTAGACAAAGAGGTGTCGAGGGTAAACAATCCAGTTTCAAGAGAAGGTATGGTCTGGCACTGCAAGCCAGGAATAGTAAAGCCAGGCGGGGTCAGGAGCTATGAATCGACCCTTGCAGACACAACTGAGTACACAAGGTTCTTCCTCCTCCATATACCTGTATATCATGCTCGTCACTCAGAAGGTACCCCAACAGGTCTTAATTAAAAGGTCCAAGAAAAGAGCGAGTGGACAGGCACGAGCAGCAGCTACTAGCATCCACACACGATACCTGCCAGATGTCAACTGAGGCTCACGCCCATTCAGGTAGGTGAACTCACCATTGTTGCCAGCTTCAACCTACATTTATATAAACCGCAGACATTGGTGCCAACGTCAACCTCAATTAAACCCTCCCTTCATTTTCAATAATTCTTAGAAGGCGTAAAGAAAATTTTTGTTACATAGTTCAAAAAATTTACTCTGAAGAAAATGTTACAGATCCATTTTCCTAACATGCAATCTTTCAACCCTATCAGAGATCAGTACCATGTGACTGTTTGTAATATCTCGATGAGGCTACAGTTAACACAATGACTAATATACAACAAGCACGTTGTTTGTCGTCCTGGTGAGGGGTTAGAGGTAAGGGTTCAGAGGCTAGCAAGGTGTGGCAACAGTGGGAAAGAGGGAGACGGGGATGGCAAGATTTCCCCTTAAACCGGCATCCTCAAACCCACACTCACACAAGCCTCCTTTCTCACTCGACCCCTTCACGGGGCGCACTTTGATTTTGGTGAAGGGCTCTTTATTGAAGGAATTGCAGCTACTCCAACAATAATAATAAATAATAGTGTACATAAGTCCTAAACATGGCGACTCAACCATTACTGACGTACCTGTATGATGGACATTTAAACACACCAACAATATGTACCTGCTTTATCTACTCTCAGGCACACCAACAGTATATACCTGCTTGATCTACAATCTCTTGCTCCATACTTTCGGGCAGAGCAGTGAGTACCTGCTGGATTCAAACTCTCAGGCACAGCTTGATACGCACTCTGGCACGCCAGAAGTGTGTACCTGCTTGATCCCCTACACTCAGGGGCGCCAACAGCTTAATATACTCTTATGAACACCAGTAGTATCTGTTTAACCCATAATCTATAGGACACCAGCAGTATCTGCTAGAATGGAACCACACTCTTAGGAATATATGCATTAAGTACCTACTTAATCCACACACTAAGGAATGCCAAAAGTACCTGCTTAATCGGCAATGTAAGAAGGTTCCCACTTCTTCTCAGAATTGCTATATTTGTGATCCGACAACCAGTTTGTAGTGAGAACCAGACTGACAGAGAGCTGGACAGATACCTAAAGTCAGTGCCGGATCAGCCGGGCTGTGGCTCGTACGTCGGACTGCGTGCGGCCAGCAGTAACAGCCTAGTTGATCAGGCCCTGATCCATCGGGAGGCCTGGTCGTGGACCGGGCCGCGGGGGCGTTGATCCCCGGAATAACCTCCAGGTAACTGACTAACAAATACCCAGCCCGGTGTGATATATATACTACCGGACATTTTTCTCCACTATACAAGCATTTTACCTAAAAAGGTTTCTCTAAGTAAACTGCATGTATTGTGAAGATGTATATACCTCATTAGGCTGGGTACGTATTTGTAAACTACTAATTCAACAAACAGGTTGTCGGATAATCACTAACCCGATAACATAACGATTTCGAGGACAGTAAACTTGTATTTTCCAGTTTCTCTAGGCCCGCAACATTGACTCAGAAGCCAAAAATACATTGACTCCCAAATACTGTAACAGTGAGCACTTGCCCTTGCATGCCATGCCATGCAAGGGCAAGTCCTTAAAAACTCATCAGGCAATGTTGCCATGACATACATGTAAAAATATCAATCAATATTTACTTATCACGGAAAATATATTAATTAATTTGATTGTGAATTCTCCTTTGATGCTCACAACTGTTGATATTATTTGAAGTTTATAAATAAAAATATACGTAGTAATGTCATGGCTGGTACAATCCAAATATAATCTATAAATTAGAAATAAAAACTGGACGGCGTTTCTCTGACATGTACCATTTTCAAATCGCGATAATAATCGAAAACCAAAATATCATCCAGTTTTTTACACAAAACAGAGAAATAGGCAAAAGAACTAAGGAAGACTTTACGAGGCTTTAAGTGACATACGAGTTAAAAAAAAAAATACAGCAACAAGACTTAAAGGGGAGCTAAATTTACTGAGCTTCATTAACTATTTGTTAGGCGTAAACTGATGATATCTTCCTTAGGAAACCAGGTTCCAGAAATGTGGCCAGCCATCACGACTGTTACATATCTTAAATTATCTGACCAGAAAAGAACTGCGATGAAGATAAAAAAAAATCACATGAAACTTATTTATTTACACTTCCAATCTCGAATTATTATTATTATTATTATTATAATCAAGGGGGAAGCGCTAAACCCGGAGGATTATACAACGTCTGGGGGGGATGTGGAAGGCATTCAGGCTTAATTCGGGGAACTGGAGCACAGATCCAATTCCCTAAATCAAGAGCCCCTCACCAACATCAAGGAACCTTCCTTGAGGGGTCCAATCTCGAAGTTATCATTTATTCATTTGGAAGCACCGAACTCATAGAGATCATGCAGCACCTGAAGACTGGAATAAAGTTAAGTTTGATCCAGTGAAGGAAATTATAATTCAACTTCCTTGGATCAAAAGCTCTTCACCAGCATGCACTCCCCTTCCCTTCTTGAAGAGTTCTTAGGTTATAACAGACACACGAGTCAATCCTATCTGATTCATCGTTAATTTCTCAGATTTAAAGTCTATCAACCATGTAAAAGAGGTGCCTTGATATTGGTGAAACGCTCTTGATCTTAGGAATTGGAGCTACCATGCAATGATCCCCTACGGATTTAGTGCTTCTCCATGAATACAAGAACATAAGAATGAACACTGGAGTAGGCCTGCTGGACTATGCTAGGCAGGTCTAATTCGCACAATCGAGCATTTAAAATAAGACCAAAGTTGATTTTCAGTGTTTACTTGAGAGTTTACCTGAAAACAGTTTTGGGAATTAACGCACCCGTAGCCTGGTTCCAGATCAGACCTCTCGGTGGACGATTTGATCAACCAAGCTGTTGTGCTACCTGCACAAAATCCAGCACTTGCACCAAAGCCCGGCTGATGAGAAACCGACTTGAGGAACCTATCTAGGTCCCTCTTGAAGACAGCTAGGGGGGGGGGGGGAGTCTGTTAGTAATCCTCCTTATGGATGAATGGAGGGCGTAGAAATCTTGGTCTCTACTCTTACTGAGCTGTCTCAGAGTATTCATTGTACCCATGCTTTTCATTGTGGGTATTCTGCCGTCTGCCAAGCATCTTGCTTTCATAGAGTGATAACTCTGTGCAGATCTGGTATCAGTCCCTCTAGAATTTTCTAGGTGTAAATTATAATGCATCTTTCTCAACTACGTTCCAAGGAGTACATATGGGGGAGACTTCAAGCGTTCCCAAAAATTTAGGTGCTCGACTGAATTTCTATGATCGTAGCAGTGAAGGGGAACTTATTTTTTTATTGTGAAGGTTAAAAAACAATTAAGGGTTTGTTGATAATTTGTCTTATACTTTAAACAAATGTGTTGAAAAGCCTTGGACCCTTCATGCTTATTGAATTAAACTCTGTGCTCTTTCTGTACCTTGATTTTCATTTTTTCTTTGCATGCCTCCCGTTTTCGTAAGGAAATATTTCAATGAACAGGTTAGGGCCCAAGTGCAACCAAATTCAATATTTCTTTTAATAGAACGAAAGAATTTTCAAGTGTCTATGACTTAACGTCATAAAAAACAGGTTTAATAAAATTGCACACTGCCGACAAAGCATGAAGTTTTCTCAGAACAAGTTTGTATTGGGACAATGTTTCGCTCTCTGTGTAGAGATTTGTTAAGTCATGGTTTGAAAAAGCTCCAGCCAGCGATACACCGTCCCAGTACAAGCTCAACTTGAGTCTGTCTTCGTAGTAACACAAAACAATTTTAAGCTTGATTAAACAGAAAAAAAAGTCTGCCTTGATTAACCCATCCCCACCCTGGTCACAGACCTGGCCGCGGGGGCGTTGACCTCCGAAACCCTCATCAGGTACGCTGTCAGTGGTCACGTGAGGTATACTCCCCATGGCAGAAATATTTAAGAATCGATAACTTGTTCACTAGTAGAATTTTATTGTGCTATTCCCAACTTTATTTTTTTCACCATCGTTTTATTAGAAAAAATTGGGGAGTGCAAAAATAAATTTCCCTGTGGTACATTTATACATATACTGGAATTTCAAGTAATTGTCGCGTGTATATTGCGGTATACTCTAAATTTTAATATTCATTAATACAATGAAACTTGACTCAATAATTACTTTAAAGATATTTTCCATTTCAATTATTTCCCACCAGCCAGTCACTAGGATGAAAAAAATAATATTTATTATATGGCCCAGACTTTGAACATGCTCTGAACTCTATAATCACAGACTATTTCCAATGTTATTCTCTGATTTGAGTCTAGCTGTAACATTATTATATAATAAATTACGTACAAATGTTTGAAACACTGCAATCATCAACTTCACTTTTGACTTAATTTGATTTTTTTTTACAGCTACGTTACACATACAAAAATGTGCCAACACTCTGAATGGTCTTTGACACATGTTGTATCTTGATTAGACAAGATTGACTCTTGTCCTCTCCTCCTCCTACCTAATTCGGTTGTTCCTTGGCTGTTATTATCATTTTAAGTCATGGAAAAGCGCTAAACTCGTAGGGGTCGTATAACGCCTGGGGAATGGGAGGTAGCTAATCCGGTTTATTTCGAGGAAGGGAAAGGTAGCTTTTATTCCTTAGATCAACTTTTTCTTATTTTTGAAGAGAGTTCCTTTGCTGTGACTGCTGAAAGTCAGCTCAACTCAGGCTAACGATCCTCAACATTTTAACAAATCAAAGCCAAAAATAGGTTATGAAGTCAAGTCAGATGCTTCCACTATAAATATAGCTATGCTTCATGAAACAGTACTAGCAATAGTTATTTTTCTCGTTCTCATAACTGGCATAAACAGACAAATTACAATGTCCTAACCATACCACGGGCGGGGATAGAACCCGCGATCAGACTCACAGACGATACTCGAATCTGAGTGCTGTTTATTATAATGGGGAGCGCTAAACCCGTAAGGATTATACAGCACCTGTGGGAGGGGGGGTGGAACCTATTTAGGCTCAATTCAGGGAACTGGGACAGAGATCCAATTTCCTACACCAAGAGCTCCTCGCCAGCGTCAAGGAACCTCCTTTGAGGGGTATCTGAGTGGTATCCATCAAGGACACAGATGTTAACGGCGAAAATGAAAAGCTACTAAACTTTGAAAATTTGAGGACCTAACTGAAAGAATACAAAACACAATCAAACTACTGTACTATACAGTGTAAGAGGAATACGAAAGACCTGAGGATAACTATGCAAGGAAAATGTTAGGCTTAAAAACAAGAACGTTCATGAAATGCCAAGCCAATGATGATATTCTTTTAAGACATTTCTAACTTATACTCTTCATACTCGAATACTGCTATGCAGACATGACTAGCGTAGAGAAAATTCACTACTCACTTAAATTCAAACATTTAATTATTAGTAACGCATCAAATTCCTCAAACTGTACATCGTGGGAAGCAGGTAACACATTATTTACACCTGGAAAATACTCTAGGTGCTCGCTCCAAATAGGCCCACTGAAAAAAGGCAAGTGAAAATAAAGACGCCTGTAGCAGAGAATTTTTTTAATAGGATTTTAATAGATTTAATTCGAAACTATAATGAGTGAATTTCAATGTTTCCACTCCTACAGTTGATCTAATGATACTTTAGCTGAATCCAAAAATTACCTGTACTGGATTTTAAGGTTAAATATACTGGATTTTTAAGGTTACCTTTAGTGGATTTTAAGGTTACCTTCACTGGATTTTAAGGTTACCTTCACTGGATTTTAAGGTTACCTTCATTGGATTTTTAAGGCTACATTTACTGGATTTTTAAGGTAACATTTACTGGATTTTTAGGGTAACATTTACTGGATTTTTAAGGTAAAATTTACTGGATTTATAAGGTTACATTTACTGGATTTTTAAGGTTACATTTACTGAATTTTTAAGGTTACATTTGCTGGATTTTTAAAGTTATATTTATTGGATTTTTAAGGTTGCCTTTACTGGATTTTAAGGTTACCTTTACTGGGTTTTAAGGTTACCTTTACTGGATTTTAAGGTTACCTTTACTGGGTTTTAAGGTTACCTTTACTGGGTTTTAAAGTTACCTTTACTGGGTTTTAAAGTTACCTTTACTGGGTTTTAAAGTTACCTTTACTGGGTTTTAAAGTTACCTTTACTGGGTTTTAAAGTTACCTTTACTGGGTTTTAAAGTTACCTTTACTGGGTTTTAAGGTTTACTTTGATTAGATTTTAAGTTGGTATACCAGCAATGTACTGGTATATGATAAAATCTGTCATCCTGAGCTGGGGGTCTTCGGTTGGGCAATGAAGATGTCAGGTATTTGATTACTGGTTCATCTGCTACGCACCTTCAAATATATTTCGTACCAAGACAGAATTATTATATTTCATTTACTGTCACATGATGGCCTATCAAGGAATATACGTGAAAGGCAAGCAAATCCTTAATGAGGGGAATTACCAATAACCTGACTGTTCAAGCCGCCAAAGAAACCTGAACAAAAATCTGACCGCAGAGACGATTATTTCTAGAAGTAATGAAAGGTATATAAAATTAAAGACTCGTGTACCTGGAAAGCACTGATCTTGTTTAACATAAAAAGTGCATTTTTGTGAATTCCTTAAGGGGGCGCTTAAGAGTATAATGAAATTTACGTCATTAACGAGATTCGAAAAGTATTAAATTTTTGTCATGTGTGTGTTTACAATTCATCAGAATCTTTGCAGAATCGCTCACGTTTAAATTTGTATGTATGTCAGGAAGGGGAAGGAAAGGAAGCGAGACCTTTTCTCTGGGGCACAAGAGTACGTGCGTGTGGGGTTCGAGGCTTCTGTTCAGTTTAATCCAAATGATGTACTGCTGACAAGAGAAGAAAAGATACGTTGCAGAACAAAATTTTGTTGTCAGTTCCGGAAAATTATACACATGGAAACGTCCCAATAAAATCTTGCTTTCATCATCTAGTCATTCATATCTCATCCACGACCATTTTCTGAGGCAAGAAAAAAACAAACTAGGCCACCAGATCCAAATAAGAGACAACACCAAAGTTTAATAACTATAAATTACGTATGCTATCACGAAAACGTTATCACACTAATATACTTACATGGACCCCACAAGAAAACAAAGGTTCTGCCATCTCATATGGTACCAATATCTGCTCTGCCCTGTTAATCTAGAAGTAAACAGATATCTAGGAATTAATCAACTGTTGAGTCGGATTACAGGAGAGACAACCCCAACAGAAATAAGTCACTGCTTGACTTTCTTGGGTTATTGTGATAGTCTGAGAGGTTCACAGACGGTGAAACAAAAGACTGATGGCAACACGTAGTTTAAGCCTGACAGACCTGAGATCGAGATCTTCCTGTGACTGAGGTCTCCCTATAAGACCGAGAGCTTCCTCTGGGATCAAGGGTCTAGACCTAATTGTAAAACAACCAATACATATACCATAAACACATCAACTGAGCGTATGAAGCTTCTACTTTCGCTAAACTTATTTTTTATTTTTCTCGAGACGAGACCTACGTGAAGCAAAACGCAAGGTAACATCTGTCCAATAATTGCTTCTGCTGAAGCCAAAATAGTTCGTTTATTCTTCTGGGCTTACGGAGCATAAGATGTGTATTCGTGTTTGCTTTCTTAGTAGTCTTGTATAGGAAGCTAATTCACAACTAATGCGCAAACTGGAATTGGAAACAAGACACCGTTGGTTTTAGATATTTTTGTCCCACTGATTAGGCTAATTTATCGGACAAGTCCTGCGTCGTCTTGTTTCCATTTCCATGTTTGAGTAACCTGTGAAATGCTCCAGCCAAGGTATTGCGAATTTTATGATTCATGGGAAGAAAAACTTGAGACTACTACTGGAAGCAGTCAGGGTTCACGAGTTCCTGCACATATTATCATTATATTCACGAAAAGCAACAAAGTTGTTGCGGTCAGTTAGCTCAAACCTTACACATACGTTTACCGACATTAAAGGCTCACCTATTAGTTTACTTGGTGTCAAATGAATAAAAAAGAACGCCTTTACTGAGCTCGAGTCATACCTGCGCCTGGCTTCGAGGGTTCTGCCCTAGTAGTCCGGCCTGATATTAGACTTATTGACTGCCTGGTCAAACAGGCTACTGCTGCTAGCGGCCCGAAGGCCTACATAGTCGTCACACTCTGATTCATAAGGCAATCGTAACAGGTAGTAGCTTCTTCACGCTTTGAAACGCATGCATTTTGAAGGGTGACGATGAGAATGGCATATATGGTGCGTTGTGAATGTCAGCGATAAAATATAACGCCAACTATTAATTATTTTAATAGTGTTAAAATTTTGTACACGTCATTGTAATTGTTTTACGGAAATAATGGTATACACATTCACACTGAATGACACGTAGTTTCATAATAAATAATCAATAACTAGTCTGTTGACTTGATATAGCTAAACACTTCTGTAAGTATGGCTACACTTATTGTTCTTGATCAAATCTATTATATACGCCACATCTCTATTTTAATTCTGTAAATAATTTTATATATTATTGTAACGCCAATTATTGCCAGACTGTTCAGATCCTGTCACCAGACTTGCGTAAATGTGTTTAATGCAATTCATATTCCTAAAGCACATGAAAAAATTTGTTGCCCAATACAGATGTTGTTTATTAGTGCAAGACAAAAAAAAAGTAGCTTATTTAATGTTGGAAATGATAAACAAATTGTTATACACACACACACACACACACATGGGATTGGAATCAACAATCTAGTGTTCATACTTAATAAAGAAGATCCGTCCGTCTCGAGTGACAGCGAAGCTCCAGGGATGAGGGAGGTCCTTCTGCAGATCAGCGGCCATAGTCCTTCACCCCTTGCTATACACGCAGTCTTACACTGCAGGCTTCTTCCCACTGCAGTTTCTCTACAGTGCAGTGTCTACGAACTGCGGTGCTTCACTACAAGAAACTCGTTTCATTACCAAGAGTCTTCCCACGTGGCACTCCAGCGCATTCGTACGCAGCAATTATCTCGACACTCACCTGTAGCAATACTAAGTACTTGGGTCTTCTTGTTATTCCAAAGTTCGTTGTTATTGCACATGTGCCCGGCGCTAGTTACCTACCCGACACTTGTTATGCAACTGACACTAGCTATACACCTGACACACATTAATTTCTGTTATTTTCAAAATTCTATTTATCTTTTCTTATCAAAACCTAAGACACTCGTCACTTAATGCGGGGATCACATCAAATTTTCTTACAATCAGAAATCTTGACAACTCTTACCGAAATGTGCTTTTCGAACTATTACCTATTTTCAATCGCTGACATTTCTTTAACCACTATTACACTCGAAACCCCTCACAGCCAGCCCCAACTTGTGGTCGCCTCGTGACCTCCAGTACACACATGGAAGCCAGATAACACATTTTGCGTGTACGATGCACCAAACAGGCCATAGCACTCTTATGACACTCCACCTCTGAGATGAGATGCTTACCTTCCTTCATGCAATTCTTACCACAGACACCCCTCATTCATGGACTACAAGCATCATCCACCAACATTACACTTCATCACCACACAGAAAGTAGTGTTACACCTCATTATAGCAACAGGTGGGCAGTAGCAAGAAGCGTGTGTGATGCCCACCTTGAGACTCGGGAGCTACTATGGCCAGGTACACCATAACGTGTGAGCTTTGAAGGACACTCTGGCACGTACGATAATTCTCGTTTTCTTAGCATATCATTTGCATGCCGTAAAACGTTTAGTATATATAGTATATTCAAAGAATATATTTAAACAAATTTCACCAGTCACTTATACGCATATATGTAAATACAGCTTTAATATTTCACTGTATGAAATATTATTTAACTTCCGAGACCCAATAGTCAAGCAACGATAGAAACAAAAATTTAAAACGATGTACACGAACTAAATAAAACCAAGAAACTATATATGCAAATAGCCCTCATAAAGTTTAAAAGAAGCTTTACTAAGAGTTCTGTTTAATTTAGCATTGATATAACTGATGGCAGATGAAGTACATGGCATCTGAAGCAGGCAGGAGGTGGTGGGGGTGTACCCGGGGGAGTGGCCGGGCAGCCTCTTCCCTCGTCTTATCCCATCAACTACCATAGCATTGACTCTCAGTAACAGAACAATTCGATGACAACTGCGGCAGAAATTTACAACGGCAGTGCAAGCAACGATGTGCGATTTTTGTTCCCGAATGAAGAAAAAAAACACCCTGATCTCATTAAGAGGTTCCCAGATAGCCAGGACGACATCCTACCCCTCTACGATTTAACCGTTTACTGAGAAATACCCATCGGCTCGTGTCCTGGGCAGGTGTTTTTTTTTTTCCTTGTGCAGGCACGGCAATATTAATCTCCAGCACACCTACCAGAGAAATTACCCGCCCTGACATATACGTTTCCTAATATTTAACACCAAACCGACAATCGCGAATTTAAAATGCCCGCCAACGATGCCACAGCATTTGGTGTAGATTTGTTGTCGGTTACAAGATTAATATCAAAAATCGTGGGATAGTATTGCACGGTCACTATTCGTTACAAATATGGAGATATAAAATGGATTATTTTAACGACAAGCCTGTCAAGTAATTTACGCGGGAGAAGTTATAGAAATATTTTCTGTGATAATTGCTGTACTTGTAGCGCAGCAAAACCTGGATGTGGTACGATCGGGCAGGGCAGGGCAGGGCAGGGCAGGGCAGGGCAAGGTAGGGCCTCACGAAGGTAGGTGAACAGTAAGATCAACACTACCAATCTTCTGCCATTGTATATATACACAAGCACTATTGTTTTTCATACATGAAAGCTGATAAGTTTACTGAGGTACCTAAAGTCAGTGCCTAATCAGCCGGACTGTGGTTCGTATGCTGGTTTACGTGCGGCCTACAGTAACAGTCTGGTTGATCAGGCCCTGATCCACCACGAGGCCTGGTCACAGACCGGGCAGCGGGAGGGATGACCCCCGAAACCCTCATACACAAGTGCAATTGTCATACATAGTTTAACGTGTATGTTACTTATGATAACCTCAAAAAAATTCAAACAGGGGCCTTATTTCCATTATAGTCCTTACATGATGTTATTCGCTTATAAAGTATATCCTTCAATGGGGATATCTTGAGTGTTGATGAATGGCAATTGATTAAAGAAATTGAGCATATTTTTTTGAATCAAACCTGAATACCATCCATTACCATTGCTGTATGATCGTTGCTATTTTTGCGCTGCCCCATGATTATAATAATAACTTAAAATACAGACCCATGAAAAAATGAATTTTCGATTACTATGATCAAAATTGCAAGTGAAGGATAGAAACGCTCCAGGGTGACCTGACTAGGCTAAAATATTTTGTAAGAAACTGCTTTTTGGTGTTTAATCCGAGGAAATGCAAGATACCGAGTATTGGAGGAGAAAGAAGACTAGAATCAAATTGTAGCCTGGAGTAGGGTAAAAGAATCTAATGAAATTAAAGAAATAAAAGAACTTTACATCACGACAAACTGTAAAAAAAGAAAAGACGCTACCTACGCCATATTGAGATCCATCAAGGAATGTGCCGCCCCAGCTTGGAACGCTCATTTATTCTGCATATTAAAAAGAGTAGAAAAGGTCCAAAAGTTTGCAACAAAATTAGTCCCGAAATTAGTCCCGATACATAATAATAATAGTAATATCTTCATTTCTACAAGTACATATAGAAGGTATACAGGCCTAGCTGACATCAATGACACACTACTGTATAGAAAGCCGCTTATTATGCTGAGCATTTCGGGAAAATTAGGTCATTTTGTCCCAGGATGCGACCCACACCAGTCAACTAACAACCAGATTCGAGGAACTTTAACTGACGACTCTGGAGAAGAGGGACACATGATTAGTACATAAAAAAAAAATCCTAAGAATGGGCAGGAGCGAGATAAGTTAGATGGGACCAAGGACAAGGGTCCACAGATGAAAGGTAAACAGGCAACTGAGCCATAGGAACGTTAGAAAACATTTTTTTTTTCCTTTTGTTTGTGGGTGAAACGGTCTAGTTGAGGAAGCGGAGTAAGCAGTGGTCATTCAAAGAGTAGCGCCAGGAGACTAGAATGTAATTGATGTATGTTAAGACAACCCAGGACATTGCCAGAACTGTGTCTACGTCTCGAACAGAACTAGACGAGTGCGCCTCCCTCACCCCCACCTCTCTCTCACTTGCGTGAATCCGTATGCGAAGTCACGAGAGTCATTATTAACATAGGATATTTAAAACAGGTAGTAGGTTGGTAGACAGCAACCACCCAGGGAAGTACTACCGTCCTGCCAGATGACTGTGCAACAGAAACCTGTAACTGTTTTGCATGATGGTAGGATTACTGGTTTCTTTTTCTGTCTCATAAACACGGTAGATAACAGGGATATCTTGCTACTCCTACTTACACTTTGGTCACACTTCACAGACACGCACATGCATATATATATATATATATATATATATATATATATATATATATATATATATATATATATATATATATATATATATATATATATATATATATAGATCTAGGTTTTTCTCCTTTTTCTAAATAGCTCTTGTTCTTCTTTATTTCTATTGTCCATGGGGAAGTGGAAAAGAATCTTTCCTCCGTAAGCCATGCGTGTCGTATGAGGCGACTAAAATGTCGGGAGCAATGGGCTAGTTACCCCTTCTCCTGTAGACATTTACTAAAAAAGAGAAGAAAAACTTTATAAAACTGGGATGCTTGAATGTGCATGGATGTAGTGCGGATGACAAGAAACAGATGATTGCTGATGTTATGAATGAAAAGAAGTTGGATGTCCTGGCCCTAAACAAAACAAAGCTGAAGGGGGTAGGGGAGTTTCAGTGGGGGGAAATAAATGGGATTAAATCAGGAGTATCTGAGAGAGTTAGAGCAAAGGAGGGGGCAGCAGTAATGTTGAAGGATCAGTTATGGAAGGAGAAAAGAGAATATGAATGTGTAAATTCAAGAATTATGTGGATTAAAGTAAAGGTTGGATGCGAAAAGTGGGCCATAATAAACGTGTATGCACCTGGAGAAGAGAGGAATGCAGAGGAGAGAGAGAGATTTTGGGAGATGTTAAGTGAATGTATAGGAGCCTTTGAACCAAGTGAGAGAGTAATTGTGGTAGGGGACCTGAATGCTAAAGTAGGAGAAACTAGGGTGTGGTAGGTAAGTTTGGGGTGCTAGGTGTAAATGATAATGGGAGCCCTTTGATTGAACTTTGTATAGAAAGGGGTTTAGTTATAGGTAATACATATTTTAAGAAAAAGAGGATATATAAGTATACAAGATATGATGTAGGGCGAAATGACAGTAGTTTGTTGGATTATGTATTGGTAGATAAAAGACTGTTGAATAGACTTCAGGATGTACATGTTTTTTAGAGGGGCCACAGATATATCAGATCACTTTCTAGTTGTAGCTACACTGAGAGTAAATGGTAGATGGGATACAAGGAGAATAGAAGCATCAGGGAAGAGAGAGGTGAACGTTTATAAACTAAAAGAGGAGGCAGTTAGGGTAAGATATAAACAGCTATTGGAGGATAGATGGGCTAATGAGAGCATAGGCAATGGGGTCGAAGAGGTATGGGGTAGGTTTAAAAATGTAGTGTTAGAGTGTTCAGCAGAAGTTTGTGGTTACAGGAAAGTGGGTGCGGGAGGGAAGAGGAGCGATTGGTGGAATGATGATGTAAAGAGAGTAGTAAGGGAGAAAAAGTTAGCATATGAGAAGTTTTTACAAAGTAGAAGTGATGCAAGGAGGGAAGAGTATATGGAGAAAAGGAGAGGTTAAGAGAGTGGTGAAGCAATGTAAAAAGAGAGCAAATGAGAGAGTGGGTGAGATGTTATCAACAAATTTTGTTGAAAATAAGAAAAAGTTTTGGAGTGAGATTAACAAGTTAAGGAAGCCTAGAGAACAAATGGATTTGTCAGTTAAAAATAGGAGAGGAGAGTTATTAAATGGAGAGTTAGAGGTATTGGGAAGATGGAGGGAATATTTTGAGGAACTGTTAAATGTTGATGAGATAGGGAAGCTGTGATTTCGTGTATAGGGCAAGGAGGAATAACATCTTGTAGGAGTGAGGAAGAGCCAGTTGTGAGTGTGGGGGAAGTTCGTGAGGCAGTAGGTAAAATGAAAGGGGGTAAGGCAGCCGGGATTGATGGGATAAAGATAGAAATGTTAAAAGCAGGTGGGGATATAGTTTTGGAGTGGTTGGTGCAATTATTTAATAAATGTATGGAAGAGGGTAAGGTACCTAGGGATTGGCAGAGAGCATGCATAGTTCCTTTGTATAAAGGCAAAGGGGACAAAAGAGTGCAAAAATTATAGGGGGATAAGTCTGTTGAGTATACCTGGTAAAGTGTATGGTAGAGTTATTATTGAAAGAATTAAGAGTATGACGGAGAATAGGATAGCAGATGAACAAGGAGGCTTTAGGAAAGGTAGGGGGTGTGTGGACCAGGTGTTTACAGTGAAACATAAGTGAACAGTATATAGATAAGGCTAAAGAGGTGTTTGTGGCATTTATGGATTTGGAAAACTTGTATGACAGGGTGGATAGGGGGGCAATGTGGCAGATGTTGTAGGTGTATGGTTTACCTGGAGTTTACCTGGAGAGAGTTCCGGGGGTCAACGCCCCCGCGGCCCGGTCTGTGACCAGGCCTCCTGGTGGATCAGAGCCTGATCAACCAGGCTGTTGCTGCTGGCTGCACGCAAACGAACGTACGAGCCACAGCCCGGCTGGTCAGGTTGAACATTAAAATGGTATAAAATACCGACAGATTGTTAGGTAAGACACATATGCAACAGTTAGGTATCTTTATTTCGAAACGTTTCGCCTACACAGTAGGCTTCTTCAGTCGAGTACAGAAAAGTTGATAGAAGCAGAAGAGACTTGAAGACGATGTAATCAGTCCATCACCCTTAAAGTTTTGAGGTGGTCAGTCCCTCAGTCTGGAGAAGAGCATTGTTCCATAGTCTGAAACAATATGGAGTTGAAGTGACAGGATGGAGCCTTATATAGCGCCAGGAGGTGAGACGTAGGTCACTAGTAGAACGCAGATGTTGGGAGGTCAGGTCCCTCTCAAATCCAGCCGTTCTCACTAGTAGGCTATCTTGGTACAGACCTGAAATCAACTTCGACAACCTCTACTAGTGAGAACGGCTGGATTTGAGAGGTACCTGACCTCCCAACATCTGCATTCTACTAGTGACCAACGTCTCACCTCCTGGCGCTATATAAGGCTCCATCCTGTCACTTCAACTCAATATTGTTTCAGACTATGGAACAATGCTCTTCTCCAGACTGAGGGACTGACCACCTCAAAACTTTAAGGGTGATGGACTGATTACATCGTCTTCAAGTCTCTTCTGCTTCTATCAACTTTTCTGTACTCGACTGAAGAAGCCTACTGTGTAGGCGAAACGTTTCGAAATAAAGATACCTAACTGTTGCATATGTGTCTTACCTAACAAGGTGTATGGTGTAGGAGGTAGGTTACTGAAAGCAGTGAAGAATTTTTATGAGGATAGTGAGGCTCAAGTTAGAGTATGTAGGAAAGAGGGAAATTATTTCCCAGTAAAAGTAGGCCTTAGACAAGGATGTGTGATGTCACCGTGGTTGTTTAATATCTTTATAGATGGGGTTGTAAGAGAAGTAAATGCGAGGGTCTTGGCAAGAGGCGTGGAGTTAAAAGATAAAGAATCACACATAAAGTGGGAGTTGTCACAGTTGCTCTTTGCTGATGACACTGTGCTCTTGGGAGATTCTGAAGAGAAGTTGCAGAGATTGGTGGATGAATTTGGTAGGGTGTGCAAAAGAAGAAAATAAAAGTGAATACAGGAAAGAGTAAGGTTATGAGGATAACAAAAAGATTAGGTGATGAAAGATTGGATATCAGATTGGAGGGAGAGAGTATGGAGGAGGTGAATGTATTCAGATATTTGGGAGTGGACGTGTCAGCGGATGGGTCTATGAAAGATGAGGTGAATCATAGAATTGATGAGGGGAACGGGTGAGTGGTGCACTTAGGAGTCTGTGGAGACAAAGAACTTTGTCCTTGGAGGCAAAGAGGGGAATGTATGAGAGTATAGTTTTACCAACGCTCTTATATGGGTGTGAAGCATGGGTGATGAATGTTGCAGCGAGAAGGCTGGAGGCAGTGGAGATGTCATGTCTGAGGGCAATGTGTGGTGTGAATATAATGCAGAGAATTCGTAGTTTGGAAGTTAGGAGGAGGTGCGGGATTACCAAAACTGTTGTCCAGAGGGCTGAGGAAGGGTTGTTGAGGTGGTTCGGATATGTAGAGAGAATGGAGCGAAACAGAATGACTTCAAGAGTGTATCAGTCTGTAGTGGAAGGAAGGCGGGGTAGGGGTCGGCCTAGGAAAGGTTGGAGGGAGGGGGTAAAGGAGGTTTTGTGTTCGAGGGGCTTGGACTTCCAGCAAGCATGCGTGAGCGTGTTTGATAGGAATGAATGGAGACAAATGGTTTTTAATACTTGACGTGCTGTTGGAGTGTGAGCAAAGTAACATTATGAAGGGGTTCAGGGAAACCGGCAGGCCGGACTTGAGTCCTGGAGATGGGAAATACAGTGCCTACACTCTGAAGGAGGGGTGTTAATGTTGCAGTTTAAAAACTGGAGTGTAAAGCATCCTTCTGGCAAGACAGTGATGGAGTGAATGATGGTGAAAGTTTTTCTTTTTCGGGCCACCCTGCCTTGGTGGGAATCGGCCAGTGTGATAATAAAAATAAAAAAAAATTAAAACAAATATATGCTTTGAGTTTCACAATGTTTTACCTGACCTTTCGCATTTTTTGCTATCCCTTGCTACAAACATCCTCCACACACCCACGCATCGCTCTCTAGTCCGTATGTAATCCCACCCGTTCCACCACTCACACTTCACCCCCACACTTCCTTTCTCACACGTCGCCCCCTCACTTACTTGCCCACACAGCCCGTCACTTTCCTGCTCACACATCGCCCCCTCACTTTTCTGCCCACACAGCCCCTCACTTCCCTGCCCACTCATCTCCCCCTTCCCTTCCCTTCGTCCAAGGGTTATAGCGTGGTGAATTCTGACTTGTACTGCTTGTGAAAGCCAGTATATCAAACGGAGAGTAGAATAAAATTAGCTCTGAGGTTGCCCACCAACGTATGGTATGTCCTCGCATCATGAGGCAAGCCTAGTTCGCTAGGCTCATGATGATATATAACAGTGAATTCGATAAAGTCTAACGGAGTGTATTCTATTTAGAAAGGAGAGAGCTAGGTTTTCCAATTTTTTTGGAGACCGAGCAAATACAAAAACCACAGGTGAATGTTAAAGACGCACTGAGTTGCAAGTTGAGAGAGTTAACATAAATTAGAGGAGAAGCACATAATGGGTTCAGGACAAGGCCGCCTCATGAGTCACAAGGATGTCAAAAAAGACTTCTCAACCAGTCTATTTAATACACCTCAGCCGACCATTTCTTCACCATCGCTTACATTTTGCCGGACGATGAAACGCTAATGAGGAAAACTGTCCTTATTGGAGAATACTATATCAGATCGTTGCCTTTGGGAGTGATGTTAATTAGAAAACACTGATATTGCTGGACCCACTTGCTGCCACATGGAAGAGCTTTCGACAGCGGCTATTACAATTCAAACCAGCAGGGTGGTTGGTGGCTCTCACAGTGCTTAGAGATCCTCCTTCCCAGCACCATCGAAATAAATGAACAAGACACATGTGCAACACTTGGGTATCCATACTGTGGAGACGTTTCACCAACCAATGGCTTTATTAATCTAACAGAGAATAATCCAAGAGACAAAGTAGTAGTTTGGCGAAACGTCTCCACAATAAAGATACCAAGGGGTACACATGGGTGTTACTCATTTACTTGTCGGTTTTATAAGCCATTAATATAATATACTTGTCTGGCATAACACCTTGGAATTTTGTTACAGAGAATTCTCTCTCTCAATGCTTGCCTAATTTACTGGCATGCCCTACCTCTACCTTTGACGTAGTCTTCGAAATGTTACACATCTACCGTGTTCAGTATAGAAGTCAACATCCTTACTCTAGATTCAACCAGACTAAACACTTCCTTGCAGTGCTAAGGGACAGATCACATCAGTTCGGTTATAAATGGGGTGAAAACCACATACTGGTTGGATACCTATAATGGTCCTTATTATTTATTATTACTTCTTCTTCTTCTTCTTCTGATGACCAGAGCTTTGGTAAGATGGGTAAGGAAGAAGGATGGGTAAGGATGGAAATATTGGAAAAGGGTG
Source organism: Cherax quadricarinatus (assembly GCF_038502225.1). NCBI lineage: Eukaryota > Metazoa > Arthropoda > Malacostraca > Decapoda > Parastacidae > Cherax > Cherax quadricarinatus. The sequence continues at coordinate 35,724,042 of NC_091322.1, read as the reverse complement.
GGAGGGGGGGGAGAGGTAGGATATAAAAGGTAAGTGGCCCAACCACTTTGGTGTAATTTAAAAAGTGTATGTGAATTGATAAGATATTCTTTAAGGGGTATAATACTAACCCATCAGAGTCACATAGATATAATAGGTATATAAGTACATGACTCTGAATTGGTAGTAGTTATACAAGTTGCAATTGCTTTTTTTTTTTCGCGATTGCACAACGGATATTGATACGACAAAAAAGGCATTAATTTTCTGGCCAGTTTATAAGTTCGTGACAATAGCTTCTTAATGGTGGTGTCCAACAATAGTCAATAGCATAATTTTACATACTTCCTCTCAGTTTTTACACAGGAGGATACCAGCGATATTCCAGTAATGATAAATTATGTAGAACAGGACGATAATAAACTGTGTACTATTAGGGTCACAAGTGACATGGTCCTTAGGCAAATAGATAAATTAAAACCTAACAAATCCCCAGGCCCTGATGAACTGTATGCAAGGGTTCTAAAGGAATGTAAAGAGGAGCTTAGCACACCTTTGGCTAATCTTTTCAACATATCACTACAAACTGGCATGGTGCCAGATAAGTGGAAAATGGCAAATGTGATACCTATTTTCAAAACAGGTGACAGGTCCTTAGCTTCGAACTATAGACCAATAAGCCTAACCTCCATAGTGGGAAAATTTATGGAATCAATAATTGCCGAGGCAGTTCGTAGCCACCTTGAAAAGCATAAATTAATCAACGAATCTCAGCATGGTTTTACAAAGGGGCGTTCCTGCCTTACGAATTTATTAACTTTTTTCACTAAGGTATTTGAGGAGGTAGATCATGGTAATGAATATGATATTGTGTATATGGACTTCAGTAAGGCTTTTGACAGGGTCCCACATCAGAGACTATTGAGGAAAATTAAAGCACATGGAATAGGAGGAGTAATTTTTTCCTGGATAGAGGCATGGTTGACAAATAGGCAGCAGAGAGTTTGCATAAATGGGGAGAAATCAGAGTGGGGAAGTGTCACGAGCGGTGTTCCACAGGGGTCAGTGTTGGGCCCCCTGCTGTTCACAATCTACATAAACGACATAGATGAGGGCATAAAGAGCGACATCGGCAAGTTTGCCGATGACACCAAAATAGGCCGTCGAATTCATTCTGACGAGGACATTCGAGCACTCCAGGAAGATTTGAATAGACTGATGCAGTGGTCGGAGAAGTGGCAGATGCAGTTTAATATAGACAAATGCAAAGTTCTAAATGTTGGACAGGACAATAACCATGCCACATATAAACTAAATAATGTAGATCTTAATATTACGGATTGCGAAAAAGATTTAGGAGTTCTGGTTAGCAGTAATCTGAAACCAAGACAACAGTGCATAAGTGTTCGCAATAAAGCTAATAGAATCCTTGGCTTCATATCAAGAAGCATAAATAATAGGAGTCCTCAGGTTGTTCTTCAACTCTATACATCCTTGGTTAGGCCTCATTTAGATTATGCTGCACAGTTTTGGTCACCTTATTACAGAATGGATATAAATTCTCTGGAAAATGTACAAAGGAGGATGACAAAGTTGATCCCATGTATCAGAAACCTTCCCTATGAGGATAGACTAAGGGCCCTGAATCTGCACTCTCTAGAAAGACGTAGAATTAGGGGGGATATGATTGAGGTGTATAAATGGAAGACAGGAATAAATAAAGGGGATGTAAATAGTGTGTTGAAAATATCTAGCCTAGACAGGACTCGCAGCAATGGTTTTAAGTTGGAAAAATTCAGATTCAGGAAGGATATAGGAAAGTACTGGTTTGGTAATAGAGTTGTGGATGAGTGGAACAAACTCCCAAGTACCGTTATAGAGGCCAGAACGTTGTGTAGCTTTAAAAATAGGTTGGATAAATACATGAGTGGATGTGGGTGGGTGTGAGTTAGACCTGATAGCTTGTGCTACCAGGTCGGTTGCCGTGTTCCTCCCTTAAGTCAATGTGACCTGACCTGACTAGGTTGGGTGCATTGGCTTAAGCCGGTAGGAGACTTGGACCTGCCTCGCATGGGCCAGTAGGCCTTCTGCAGTGTTCCTTCGTTCTTATGTTCTTATGTACATTAGAAAGTTATTTAAGATGTCTCCCTAATTGGGGGCGATGATTTTCTCAGTATACATAGAAGGGTTCCGGTGGTATCCAATCTTCTTCATCAGGTAAGTTGCTCAAAATCATGGGTCGAGGGTAATCATCTTTATGAATAAAACGACGAGCCCTCTGTGGGAGAGTCATTCTTTGAGTCCTGTGAGGCGGAGTATTGATGGTGTAATCGGTGGTATTTATCACTTGTATAGGATGTTCTCTATCTGGCATGTAAAGTTCTTGTATTGTATAAAGTTGTTTCTTTTTTAGGGTGTCAAGGCGTACATTTATGGCAGTAATATCTTGTTGTGTGTGTAAATCTGCCATTTTACTCTGTCTCTCCTCCTGGTATCAGTAATAAAGCGAAGAGCACTATTCTGGACCCTTTGTAACCGTAGCATGTTGGTCTTTGTTGTTAATGACATTGGGACACAAGGGTATTCGAGTATAGGTCTTATTGTCATTTTATACAGATGTTTTTTGACATGTTGAGGGGCTTGATTGAATCGAAAGAGTCTGCTAAGACCGGCTTTGGCTGTGTTGATCTTTTTAGTTACATGAGATGTTGAGTGGAGCAGCCTGTCTATTTCATATCCCAAGATCTTGTTAGGGTTTCTAATGGCTACAGGTGTACCTCTGATGGAGATACTCCCTTTATCTTCGATGGTTGATGCAAAACATCCTATCGTGCTAACAAGGACCTTGTCAGGATTAGTCCTAATTCTCCATTTCTTCTCCCAATTAGATGTTCGACGAAGTTCAATATTCATTTTTTCTATGACTCTCTCATACTTGTATTTTCCTGTTACTGGAGTTGATGAGACGACATGAATAACATCATCTGCAAACTGTGTCACAATTGTGTCATTAAACTCTGGTTGAGGAAGGTCATTCACATAAATGTTAAACAGAAGTGGACTGAGACAAGAACCTTGTGGGACACCAGCCGTCGGTATAAAAGGTTCTGTCGACTTGCCATGAAAGGTGGAAATGATTTTTCTTTGAGTTAAGAAATTATAAATTACTCTGAGAAAAGTCCAGTTATGGTCTGGTAGGTCAATGAGTGTGTATATAAGGCCATCATGCCATAAGCTATCAAAAGCTTTATGAACATCTCTGATGGCAATTAAGGCAAGATTGCCCTGATGTTTTAGACTTGCTCCAGTGTCAAAAATAACATTTATTGCATGATTGGTACCTCTATGTGTTCTAAAGCCAAATTGTTTTTCAGTAAACAAGTGATTAAACTCCATATAGTAATTCAATCTGTTGGAAATGACTTTCTCAAGAACTTTTCCAGTGACTTCAAGTAAAGATATAGGTCTTACTTACTATCTTGATAAAATTGTTGCTGTAGCTTAAGGCAAATTAGGAATTAATTATTAACGTAACCTTTCGGCTACTCTTTTTCAGATTGTTGTTCACAAGTATCCACAGGTATCTCACATACCGAGTTCGCGCCCCGGCACGGGTGGAAACGTTGGGCATCTTTCCTTACACCTACTGCTCCACTTTATCTAACAGTAAGTTGATACCTGGGTATTAGCCTACTGTTGTGGGTCGCATCCTGGGAGACAAGATTAAAAGTCCCAATGGAAATAAGATACAGTCCCTGATGGCTAACTGACTTTATTGAGTTATCCTGGATGAATAACCCTCTGGGTTAAAAATTTGAATAAAAATCTTTATTTTTTCATGTCTGTCTTTAAAAGAGTTATAGTTAACGTTTCTCACGTTTTCTTTTATAACAATTTTAAATCATAAAACATTTCAATGGGAAACATCTGTATTTTCTGTAACTGCTTCGACAAATATTAGAAAAGATTTGGTTCGGATTTTTAACCCTAGAGTTAGCCAGTAGCCACCCAGGATAACCCAGAAAAAGGCAGTGCGTCATCGAGGGACTGTATGTCTTATTTCCATTGGGATCCTCAATCTTGTTCCCCAGGATGCGACACACACCAGTCGACTTTTATAGCATCTTATAATCATAGCACTGCAAAAACTCATATAGTCTTTAATTTAGAACTGTGCATATATTATTCAACTATCAACTGTAAACAACTTAGGTTAGCTTTAGTGCAATTACAAGTCACAGTCTGGTGCTACATTATTTTATAATTTTATCTTAATAGTTTATACCCAGTTAATACTCTAGTTCATTCTAGCTTAATAGTCAACACTAAACTCATTATATTTATTAGTTTTTACACTCTGCCTGACCAACATGCATTAGCTATACGAGTGTCCAAACATCCCCTTATTTTTTTATATTTTATTGAGAGCACATCTTGTACAGACAAAATACATATATATAGTATAACACTGTGGAGAACAATAAGTATATAGATAAATTATCACACATCCCCTTATTACAGATATCAGTACTGGAACTCAACACGCTATATATGATATGAAGAATTACTAATTAACCTAAATGATGAATGATCACGTCGACCCAGATCTAAACCTATATAATCTAACTCCCAATCAAAATTTAATGGAAAGTAACTGCCTCTATTACACAGCATCAGAAGCCAGCACTGTCTTAAATACTGCTAAAATATTACAGTTCTTAATTATAAAATCAGGTCCCTAAGCAAACACTATGATGACCTGGCATTTGGCAGTTGGATATGCTGAATGTTGAAGACAGAGTAAAACAACTGAAGCTAAATCATGTTTATAAAATTGCTCACAAACAATGTCCAGAATATCTTGCTGTCAATTTTGTCAAGGTTGGGAACCAAAGCAATCATAGTACTAGGGGGAGAGAGCACAACTTTGTAGTACCCACAGTCAGTGGCCAGGCTTCAAACACCTTTTATTGTACAGCAATAAAGGAATGGAACAGACTACCCGCACATGTCAAAGCCAGTCATAGCATGAACCAGTTCAAGAAGAGTGCCAAAAGGTGTCTGATGAATGTAGCTAAAGAAAGGGAGGGGAATGATTTTCTATTTTTTAGCTAACATACGTGTAAATTTTACCTTATTCCTAGTAATGACCCTCGTATTGTAGATAGTCTTAATGACCTTGGTGTAGTAGATAGTCTTTTTAGTATGATAATAAGATGTTATCTTCATTGTAGAATAATAAGAAAATATTATAACCTTTATATTATAATAATAAGGTAAAAGGACCCCAATGGAAATAGTCACTCTGTGACTTTTTTGGGTTATCCCAGGTTCTCTACACATATGCTGCTATGTATGATAATTCTATGTAACTGTATTTGTGTATACCTGAATAAACTTACTTACCCTAAAGACAACCCTCTCCTGTATTATTCTCACTGAAACCTCGCTTAAGCAGGACATAATAGATATCTGCTCACTACCAGGATACACAGCAGTCCACAAGTGCAGACCATACCAAGTTGGGGTGGTATTGCAGTCTATTACTCTAATGAACTATATTGTTATAACACCACTTGCTATAGTGATGAATATGGAGAAAATATTTTTGCAAATTTTATTGTAAAAAAACCTTAAGACTCCTATAACAATCGGTGCCATTTACCGGATGCCACAAACATCTCAAATTTTAGCGATAAATTAAAGACATTAATAACAAACAACCAATTGAACAAGCATCACCTACGCTGTGCCGGAGACTTCAGCATCAACCTTGGCCTAACAAATGACCATTTCGCTTCTTATGACCCGAGTCTTTGGTAAGATGGGTAAGGAAGAAGGATGGGTAAGGATAGAAATATTGGAAAAGGGTGGGAGGGGAAGTGAGGTAGGATATAAAAGGCAAGTGGCCCAACCACTTTGGTGCAATTTAAAGTGTGTTTGTGTGTGTAATAATAGAAAATTCTTGAAGGGGTATAATACTAACCCATCAGAGTCACATAGATATAACAGATATATAGGTACATGACTGAATTATTGGTAGTAGATATACAAGTTGCAATTGCTTTTTTTTTTTTTTTTTTTTGCGATTGCATAACGAATATTTAAACGGCAAGGCAAGTCGGTAATTGTCTGCAGAACTCCTGAAGAATTACTTGATATGTTAGCGTCTTTCAAGGTGGTGTCCCGCCATAATAAATGTAGCTAGTTTATATCAGTAGATGTAGAAGTAGAAATGTTATACAAGATGTCTCCCTAATTAGGGGCGATAATTTTCTTAGTAGACATAGAAGGGTTCTGGTGTTAGCCAATCATCTTCATCTGCAGGGAGGTTGCTCAAGATCATTGGATGATGGTAATCGTCTTTATGGATGAAGCGACGCACCCTCATTCTTTTGGGTCCTGTGAGGAGTATTAATGATATAGTCAGTGGTACTGTATTTTCAACTTGGAGAGGATGTTCTCTATTTGGTATGTAGAGTTCTTGCATTGCATAGAGTTGTCTCTTCTTCAGCGTATCAAGGCGTACATTTAATGCAGTAATATCCTGTTGTACGTGTAAATCTGCCATTTTGACTCTGTCTCTCCTCTTGGTACCCGTAATAAAGCGGGGAGCTCTATTCTGGACCCGTTGCAACTGTAGCATGTTGGTCTTTGTTAACGACATTGGGACACAAGGGTATTCGAGTATAGGTCTTATTATCATTTTATACAGATGTTTTTTGACATGTGGAGGGGCTTGATTAAATCTAAAGAGACTGCCAAGACCGGCTTTGGCTATGTTGATCTTTTTATTGACGTGAGATGTTGAGTGGAGCAGCCTGTCTATTTCATATCCCAAGATCTTGTTAGGACTTCTAATAGCTACAGGTGTACCTCTGATGGAGATACCCCCCTTATCTTCGATGGTTGATGCAAAACATCCTATCGTGCTAATCAGGACTTTGTCAGGGTTAGTCGTAATTCTCCATTTCTTTTCCCAACTGGATGTTCAACGAAGTCCAATATTCATTTTTTCTACGGGCTGGAGTTTTGAGACTATGACCGCGGGTTCAATCCCGGCCGGGGTATGGTTTTTTCTACGGCTCTTTCATATTTGTATTTTCCTGTTACAGGAGTTGATGAGACGACATGGATAACATCATCGGCAAATTGCGTTATAACTGTATCATTAAACTCTGGTTGAGGAAGATCATTCACATAAATATTGAATAGAATTGGACTAAAACAAGAACCTTGCGGGACACCAGCTGTCGGTATAAAAGGCTCTGTTGACTTGCCATGAAAGGTAGGAATGATTTTTCTTTGAGTTAAGACGTTACATATAAATCTGAAAAAGGTCCAGTTATGGTCAGGTAGGTCAATAAGTTTGTATATAAGACCATCAAAAGCTTTATGAACATCTCTGGTGGCAATTAGGGCAAGATTGCCCTGATGTTTCAGACTCGCTACAGTATCAAAAATAATATTTACTGCATGATGGGTACCTCTATGTGTCCTAAAGCCAAACTGTTTTTCAGTAAAAAGGTGATTAAACTCCATATAGTAGTTCAGTCTGTTGGAAATGATCTTTTCAAGAACTTTCCCAGTGACTTCAAGTAAGGATATAGGTCTATAGTTCCCTGGTTGATGGATGTCTTTATTGGGTTTAACAAGAAAGATCATCCTAGCAGTCTTAAAAACCACTGGAAAATGTCCGGAGGCCAATATGGCATTAAAGATATTAACCAAAGACTGCTTACAATTTCTGGGTAGAAACTTTGTTTCATTATTATTCCAGAGAGACCAGGGGCTCTATTTCGCATTCTTCCAATAACTTGACTCATCTCAAGTCGTGTGATAGGTCTACTAAGCGAGTGGGTCTCTTCAAGAGTTGATGTAACGATGGAAGGTAGTGGTTGTAGATCAGCTAAGTTCTCATCTCTCCATTCATTGACCAACTGATAGTGATTATTAAATCGACGACTGTTATTGTGGGAGAGAATTTTCTCCCATACATCACCCATCAAATTAGCCTGGTCCTGTGGATCATCGAGTTTAATCTCAACCTCTTCATCGTCATCATCATCAGTGAAGGTATGAATTAGGTAGCTAGGAGCCTTGTGCTTTGCACCTAAAAGTTGCCGAATCTTACTCCAAAATTTTGCAGGCTCTCGTTTATACTGATTAGCTTTTAGAACTAGCACTTTCCATAAGTCACGTTTGTGATGACTGATCATGTTAATTAATTCTTGCCTCAATCTATATAATGTAGCTACTGGTGGTTGCCGCGTTTGAAGATGCCTTCGACATTCTGTTTGATAATTTCTCATACCGTCTCTAATTTTCCTGGTAGGTTTATATTGTTGGTAGATCTTTGTGGAAGCTAACTGGCAAGTTGCATTAGTAGCATCAATTATTCGATTGTGCAGGGACCTGATCGCGTCGTCAATTGCATTGGAAGGTAGATTTTCCAACGACACAATTTCATCTTCACCCAGAAATGCCCTGAAGGGGTCAAATCCTAGGGTGTTGAGATTGGGTTTAGGAGTTACAGGTATTCTAAATGGAGAAGTTTGTAGTTGTATTATAACAGGGATATGGTCAGATCCTACGTTTCCACCAGGAGATATACGACAGTGAAAGATGTCAGTCTATGTTTGTCAGGACTATATCTGGTGTCCCTGGCTGAGGACCAATGTACGATTTAAAGAATAGGCCTTGAAATTACAAGTTTCTGGCTGTCATGATATTAAATAGTTGTTTTCCTTTCAAGTCACCCAGTGGATTACCAACTCCACAGTTAAAGAGGGCAGGGTGATGAGCATTAAAATCTCCCGCTAGAATTGTTGGAATATTTCTGCTTAATATCCTATGTAGAGGAATTGACTATATATGGTTGTCTCGGGGGAAAATATCCAGTTCCTATCAATAGTTGGCCATGAGACGTCGTCAGTTCTATTGCAAGAATGTTATCTTCATCAACATGAATATTTCTAAACGCATAGCCTAATTTAACTAAGATGGCTACGCCACTATAGGGTCCTCTCGATTTCTCCACAGTAGAGTAACCACGTAATTTAATATGTTGATCAACTCTCGCAGCTGTCTCATTCAAGAGTATAACATCAGGATTGTAATTATGTAGTTCAACTTCAAGGAGGTAATGGTTATTAAAGAAATGTTGAACATTAAGTTGGAAAATTGTAATCCCCATTATTTCTTGCACTTCGCACGTGTACTGCGGTCTGAACGTCTGCAAGTAAATTCATGTTTGGTATACACACTATCCCTGCTGGACTCGTCAAGGGGAGGAGGGAAATTCTGAGTAGTTGCTTGTGTACTAAAAGTGTCACCATCCTCACTAGAGTTGGTAATATTAACAGGATCATTAGAGTCATCATCAGAAAACTGAGGTGTGATATTCCCAGTTTCAGGAAGCAGAGGATCATGAGAGTTAATGGGAGACTGTGGAGGCTCCAAGGGAAAATTTGGTAGGCCAGGTGAATTACCCTGGGAAAGTTCCTGTTCAACAGGATCAGCTGCAATAGCGGAAGAGTAAGCACCAATCTCTGGGGCATGGTTAGGGTCAGGTATTGACTCATCGGGCTGAGGAGTTGACAACCTGGGTATGCGAGGCGGGTGATCCCTGAGCAAGGGATGAATTAGGCGTATTTGTAGAGGTAGAGTAGGGCACATACTTCTTGTTTTGAGAGGGCTGGGCCATAATAACCTTAACATTATCTGGGATAGTAATGGGAGTGATCCCATTAGCCATTAACAAATCATTGAAAATATTAGAGCAGAGTTGAATATGACCACCTGCTATGTCCTTGGCCATCATATACATTAGTTGAGCTCTCGTCATATTCCCGGCTGAGGACCCCTGAGACATGGGAGGTGAGGCTGGACCTTGTGGTTGCGTTTGTATATGTTGTAGGTGAGGGTTAGATTGGGGCACTCCAAGAGGGGCAGAATTCCAAACATTGGAACCGGTGGAAGAGACCTGAGGAGTCCCACTAGATCCAGGCAAAGCTGGAAAGGAAGTCTGGGACATTGTTGGAGGTGCCTGGGGAGTGGTCTTCGAAGAATTGGATAGTTTCTTGGCTTCTAGAATTTTCTGTATTACCTTTTCCTCTCAGGACAGATAGCAGAAACAGCATGGTGTTTTCCATTGCAGAGGACACACTTGGGCTTAGTTTTGTTATGACAATCTTTAAAGGAATGTTGACCAGAGCATATGCTGCAAATCAGTGCTTGGGTACTGCATTTGTTGGTGGTATGACCAAATGCGTAACATTTAAAACATTGTGTAACACTGACAAACCGTTCAAGAGAGATTTGGTCAGGTGTACATCTGGTGCCAAAACATTTGAGACCATTTTGACACACTAGTTTGGCTGCTTCAGGTGAGAGCAGGAACGACGACGTCTTCTCTCCACGGCGGCTGGACGGCGACTCGGTGTACTGTGTATCGTATTTGCAAATGACCAGCCTGTAACCGATTTCATCAACAATATGAAAAACACATTTCTCATACCAACTATAACTAAACCAACCAGGCTGACTGAGACAAGTGCAACCATAATTGACCATACATGGACCAATATGCTAGCCCCCCTTAAATCAGGGATAATCACAGACAACACTGCTGACCACTACCCCACCTTCCTCTTAACAAACATTAGTAAACAATCACTGGAATACAACTAAGTTTCTTTTAGACTAAATAACTTCACAGCAAAGCTAGGGACGGTTGATTGGCCTACAGAATTCTCCAATGCCATTGGTATCGATGAGTGGATAGACATATTTCTTAATATATCACTTACACTATATAACATTGTCCCATAAAAGCGAAACATTACGAATAAACGACTAGGTTGCCCATGGCTATCTAACAGCATACTAAGATCAACTGATAAGTTGAAACATCAATATGAAAAGCAATATAGACAGGGCTTAATACACAACGATATTATTAAATGCTATGAATCAGTTTTTACCAAACTAATAAAGGCCAAGCAATTCTACTATTCCAGCAGATTCACCAAAACATGAGATATAAAAAAGACCTAGAAAACACTCAGATTCTGGGCACCCACTAACTGAAAGAAAAAACTAGGGATATTGTCCTAACTACACCGAATGAAACAACTGCAGCCTATTGATACAGTTAACAATATAATTGACTTCTCAACCATAAGATCAAATCTCTCCAATAAAATCCCAGGTACCAACGTCCGAGCAAGTGATTACTTAGATGGGAATTTCCCAACCTCCTTCAATCTTGCACCTACCGAGCCCATTGAAGTCACCTCGATTATCAAGTCACTTGAAAATAAAGCAGGGAACCTGTCTCATGTCCCACCATTATTGTACAAGCGAGCGGCCCATGTCCTTTCGCCTGCTTTTTCATTACTCTTTAACAAATCGCTAGAAACTAGCACTTTCCTGACACTACTCAAGGCAGCAAGGGTTACACCAGTACACGAAGGGCGTGATCCCACAGATGTAAATAAATACAGGCCAATATCAAACTTACCGTTGCTATCCAAAATCTTCGAGAAACTCGTGCACAAGAGATTATATTCATTGATAACAGCACAAAGTATACTCAACCCCTGCCAATTTGGCTCCAGAAAAAGAAAGCACAAACGACGCAATTGTAAAAATGCTAGACCTGCTTTACACAGCATTGGAAAATAATAAATATCCATTAGGACTCTTTATTGACCTGAGGAAAGCTTTTGATACAGCAGACCACGGCATCCTACTCCACAAACTTGACCGTTATGGTATAAGAGGCCACGCAATTACATATTTCAAATCCTACCGTACTAACATGTATCAATACGTCTCTATCATTAACACGACCACTTAATACTGGACTGCCACAGGGAAGTGTCTTTGGTCCCCTGCTCTTCCCAATGTATCAACGCCTGAAACACATTCTCTTTGCTGACGACACGACATATGTCACCTCCCACCCAGATCTTGCCTCACTTAACACCACTGTTAACGAAGAGCTACTAAAAATACCAACCTGGATGACTGCCAATAAACCTACACCTAATACTGACAAAACCTATATTATGTTTGGTAACAGAGCAAGTGTTGCATAACTAACATCATGATTGACAATACTCTTATTGCTAACCATACCATGGGTGGGAATAGAACCCGCGATCAGAGAGTCTCTGATCGCGGGTTCTATTCCTGCCCGTGGTATGGTTTGTTTGCAATCGTGTCATTACGATTTCCTGAGTCATGTTGACTCTTATTGCTAACCATAATAAGGGCAAATTCTTGGGCCTTCACCTTAACAGCAACCTGAAATTCATCACCCATATCCAACACATAACAAAAAAAGTATCCAAAACGGTTGGGATCCTCTCTAAGATACATTACTACATACCACAATCAGCCCTACTTACACTATACCATTCACTCATCTATCCTTACCTCACTTCTGCTATTTGTGCCTGAGGATCAACAGCAGCAACCCGCCTAAAGCCAATAATCATTGTCCTCTTCGCTTTCGGGCTGAGTGGACGCACTGCGCAAACAGCTCCTGCTTTCTCTGGTGCGCAACTTCCTGTTTTCACCAAGATGGCTGCCAGCTACCGCAGGAGGAGCAACACCGTGTGTGTTGACCTTGTTAAAGGGGCAATTTACCCTACGAATGCCCCTGTTTTATTACCAACGATTATTCGGGACACGTTTGGCATTGAAGTTGAAGAATTGCACGGAGTAGCACTAAATGGATCATCACGAATCTTCATAAAGTTCTGCACAGTGGAGGCATATGAAAGGACGGTGACTCAGTACCAGGAGAAGAACATCACCGTATCGTCTGGTCTGGAGGTACGCCTGCGAGATGCCTCAAAATACTACACCTGGGTGAGGATCCGCAATGTTCCTTTCGAGGCAGACGATGTGGATATCCGAGAGACATTTCAAAGATATGGTGAGGTGCATGGTATAACTTTGGTTCGATGGACAGAGGGAATCTATGAAGGGTTGCCGGCTGGATCTTACACCGTCAAGATGTCTTTAAGAAGACCTATTCCATCGTATGTTGTCCTGGAGGATTTTAGGACACAGCTGTACGTGACCTACGCGGGACAACGAAAGACGTGTCGCCTGTGCGGCGCTTTTGACCACATGGCGGCCGGATGTGGTAAAGCAGCAGCGCCGCGGCCTTGGGAACGGCAAGTAGACACAGAGTCTCGGGCGGAACCTCTGCCGAAGTCTTTGAGTGCAGCAGGCAAAGGTAATTGGGCGGATGAAGTGGAGGGCGAGTTAGAGAATTGTGTGACACTACCAGTGGCTTCGGATGCTCCCCCGCAAGCGGGCCCGGGAGTTGAGCAGCAGCCTGTGGGGGTGGGAGAGACCGGTGATCCACAGGAGTTATCTACGCCCCTACAGGAGATGATTAAGTCTTTCCTGGACGTGCCTGCGGAGGAGAACCCAACTACAAACAGGAGAATTCTGATGGTTGAGAAGGACTTGATTGAGCAGATTCCAGAGCCTCTGGGGTCAGAGCCTGGCATGTTGCAGTTGCTACAGGTGGAAGCTGAGGTGCACAAGGGCAATGGAAATACTGATATGGAAATTGAGGGCACATCTAGAAAGAGGGCTGGAGGCTCGTCAGATGAGGATGTTATAACACCAGCTCAGCGTACAGGGAAGAAGACGTGGGCAGGAGTGATTAAGAAGGGGCAAGGTAGTGCACAGGGGGGGGAGGGGGTACAGGTGGGAAAGAGTGCACGGGAAAAGACAGAAGCAGCAAAGAGTGGAACAGACAGGACACAGAGACATAGAGGAAAGCCACCTTTTCTGAATCTTTAAGTGTCTAACGATAAACGTGAATGGCCTTAGAGCTGACGGTAAACGAGTATGGTTGGAGGATGTTTTGCGGCGTTTTAACATTGATGTGTGTTTTATTCAAGAACACAATTTCAAGTATGGCAGAGAGTTGAGGCTGAACGGTTTTAGGATGTATGTTGGTAGTTCAGGGAAATTAAAGGGTGGGGTGGCAGTGGCAGTGAGGGAATCCAGCCCATTCCACGTGCTCAAGTGGGAAGAGGGAGGGGAGGGGAGGGTGGTGAGGGTGGAAGGGATATGGGGTGAGATTAGAGTATGTTTTCTGGGGATATATATGCCGGCAGATAGTAACATACGGGTAAAGGTGCATTTTGTAAGGGAGGTTTTGCTTTTCTACATGCGGGGTTTACCAATGGTTTCTATAATAGGTGGGGATTGGAATTGTGTAATCAGGAATAAGGATGTGGAGCCGAGAGGGGCAGGGTGTGTACTTGGAGTATTGAGGGATTTGTTGAGGGATGCAGGGGTTTATGACATAGTCAGGGGCGATGGGTGGAAAGTAGAGCACACGTTTATGCGGAGGGGTTATGCTGCCAGGTTGGATCGTATATATATAACTCGAGATATAACAGTAGAACGTGTAACGACGATAGATTTAGGTTTTTCGGACCATCGTGCCGTTTTGGCAGAGATGGCATGGGAAGGGATGGTTCGTAGGTATGTGGGTTATTGGAAAATGAATGTGAGGCTACTTCAGGGAGAGGGGGAGGGGTTGTTTTTTAGGGAATGGTGGAAGCAACTTTGGGAGGCTCGCAACGAAGAGGAGGATGTCTTGGAATGGTGGGAGAAGCACTCTAAATTGCAGATTAGGGAGTATTACCAGCATAGAGGAAGGGATGAGGCGAGGTGGAGGTATGGGTTACAGAAATATTTAGAGGGGCAGCTAAATGATTGTTATGAAGGGGGAGGGGGGGCTAGACATGGAGAAATAGAGGTTTTAAGGGGAAGATTGAGGGATATACAAAATTCTCGTTTTGATGCGATACGTGTGAGGGAAGGTTTAGAGGAGGTTCTATGGGGTGACAAACCGTCAGGATGTGTTTTGAGGAGATTTAGGAATAGGCAACAGATGACCACGATTATGGGATTAGAGGTGTGTAAAGGGGTGGGGGGATATAGGGTGGGGCAGGTACTTAGTACCACGGATGGAATGAGCAATTATGCTGATTATTGGTTTAGGGAGAATTTTAAGCAGAGGGAGGGAGGAGAGAGGGAGGGAGAGATTCTGGGAGAAGGAATTCGAGGTATTTTAGGGGAGGAGGAGAGTGCGGTAATAGAGGGTAGGATCAGTGAGGAGGAGGTGGAGGAGGCGATAATGGGCTTGAGTAGGGGAAAAGCGCCGGGCATTGATGGAATTCCTAATGATTTCTATATTACACATTGGGATTGTATGAAGGAATGTCTGGTCCGGTTGTTTAACTGTATGAAGGAAAGGGGAGTGTTGGGGGAATCGCAGGGCACGGGGGTAGTAGTTTTGGTCTATAAGGGAGGGGGGGGGAAGACCTTGGGAGCTTTTAGGGCGATCTCCCTCATGAGTGCAGATTATAAAGTTTTTGCGAAGGTTTTAGGTAACCGTATGAAAAAGGTGCTTGACCGAGTCCTACATAGAGGACAGTGTGGGATTCCAGGTCGAAGTATGCGTGAGGGGCATGGAAGAATTAAGGATTTTGTGGAGGGTAGACAACGGGGGGGGGATCTTGGGGATTGATTGGGAGCAGGCTTATGACAGTGTAGATAGACATATGTTGTGGTGTATTTTAAAAAAACAGGGTTTTGGTGATGAGATTGTGCGCTGGGCGACTACTTTGTATACGCCTGCAACGGTCAGGGTACAGGTTAATGGAAAGTTAGGGTTGCTGGTGCAGATGGGGATGGGTTTGCGACAGGGTTGCCCCTTGTCTCAAATCCTCTTTGCATGCATGCAGGACCCTTTTTATAGGCTTATAGAGGAAGGAGTGTGGGAACAGGGAGAGGTGGGTCCTGGGAGATGTGGTATTGTGGGGTATGTGGATGACACCACAGTTTTGGTAGGAGGGGAAATAGGATTGGGGAATGTGGGACGTATAATAGAGATTTTTGGTGGGGCGACAGGGATGAGGGTTAATGGAGCAAAGTCAAAGTTATTAGAAGTAGGCACGTGGGTGGGGGGAGGGTTGGGGGAACAGTATGGGTGGAACGTAGTGGATAGAATTAAGATATGTGGGGTTGTGTATATGGCGGACGCTGGGGAGGCACAGAGAATAAATTCCAAGGAAGTAGTGAGTAGAGCGATGGGTAGGATGCGCTGGTGGAGAGCTGGGGATGTAACATTGCAGCAGAGGGTGGTGGTAGTAAATACACTTGTGTACAGTAAAGTGTGGGGCGTGGCAGAAATATATCCCCTGAGGTCGTGTGATATTCAGGAACTGGAGAGGGTGGTTTTGAGGTATGTGTGGGGTTATGGGAAGCCATGGCTACGGAAGGAGGTGGTGATGATGGGCGTGCGGCAGGGTGGGCTGGGTCTTATACCTTTGGACACACGAGTGAAGGCAGTGTATGTGAAGCAGCGATACTTGAGGGTGGGAGGGGAGAGGGGTAGAAGGGTGGGAGAGGTCATGAAGGATGTGCGAAAATGGTGGAAGGGAAAGGCACTACTGGAGTGTGAAGATATGGTGCGAAATTTGTTGGGAGTAAGGGAAGCAAGAAAAGTAAGGGTAAGTAGGCTTGGGAGGACAGGTTGGCAGGGTACAGTGATACAGGGAGTAGCTACATACCCAATGTATGATTGGAGGGGCATTTGGGAAGACTTTCGGAAGATCAGATTAAAGCCAAGGGTTCGTGAAGTGGTTTATAGATTCTTTATGGGAATTTTAGCTACAAGGTCAGTGCTATATAGAATGGGTTATGTAGGTGCTGGCACTTGTTTGCATTGTGAGGAAGAGGAGACGGCTTTTCATGCCATATATTTTTGTGAAAACTTGGGTTTAGTAAGGGCATGGTTAGCGAGAGTTCTGGGTATAGTGGCAGGAGGGGGGAGAAACATATCGACTTTGAGGGCTTTGCATTTTGATGTGGGAGGGGTTTCCAAGGACATTCGGAGGGCAGTGATGTATGTTGTGGCAGATTTTTTGTATGTGTCTTGGTGCATGCGGGAGGTGGGGGGTGAATGTAGGGTGCGGGCGCTTGCGGCGAGTGTGTATCGTACAGTATGCAGAAATAGGCTACTATATGGGAGGTTGTGGGTAAATAGTTTTCCCTTGGGTTATCGTAATCTGTCGGTAGGTGTAATGTTAGGGTTGGGTGTAGTTTAGAGCTGGATTGGGCTGGTTCTCCCTAAACTGGCATTCTTGTTTTTTTTTTGAGACTAGTGGAGGATGGAAGGTGGAATAAAAGTGTGTGGTAGTGGAGCATATGGGTGTAAAGTCGTTAGGAATAAGGGGGGGCGTAGGGGGGGGTGAACTGGTGACATTTGGTTAAGAGACAGGGGTTTTATGACTTTCGACGTCAGGTACGAACTTGAGCATGGAAGGGAACGTGAGTTTGTTTTTTTTTTAATACAGATAGCATGGGGTCAGGGGATGGCAGGGGGTGGCTTTCTGAAGTGTCTTTTGCCAGGTTGGTTTTGTTAATGATTGAGGTAGTACTGCCCGGTACATGTTTTATTAGGAGCCATAAGTTATATTGTGTAACTTAGTGCGTGACAGAGTAAGTCTGATATTGCTCTGGAACATTGTTAATAAATATATATATCTTGTTGAACATAATACATAAAAAAATGGGAATATGTATTAGTGAGAAAAAATAAAAAAGTATCTGGAGTTGTTAGGAGGATAGAAGTTATTTGTAGTGTAGATGTAAATTTTTTATTGTCTCAGGACTTGAATATGTTAATTTTTTTTTAGTCAATGTAAATGTGAAAGTTTATTATTAATAATAATATTGATGTGTCAGAATGGTGAAAATGTCTAATAAGCTCAGACGGTGAAGATGGGGTTCTCCTTTTGATACTAAATGTGTATTTTGCGTTGAAATGTAATTTATAAGTAGGTTCAAATTTACTTAGTACGTCTTTTAGTTATTCTGTAATAGTATGTTGGTGTGATAATGTAATTATTAGTTATTTCTTCTTATGTATCCTTTGCTGCGCCAGAAGTGTGGCACTCAGTCAGTCCAGCAAAGAAGGTGGGGTAGGGATTGCTATATAAAATTCAAAAGTATAATAGGATGCAATAGAAATACTGTTAAAAAAAATGTGAAGGTAATGTTCTTGAAATGTAATCTATTTGTTTTTTGTCCTATTGTCTTATGTATGGTTTTAAATAACATATAAGTACAAGTTCTTAAGTGTTATGTAACACTTCATTAAATATCTAAGTTAGTACTGATAGTTCTGGTATACTTACCGTTATTATTATGTAATGTACGTCGTAAGTGACAATATTATGGTTAGGAAGCCTCGAGTGTAAGGCATTTTGGGGATGGTCAAGGTGGTGTTTAGTGGTGCACTGTATATAACAGACACATGTAAAGTAGGATGGTTGGGTTAGAAGGTTCACTGGACCTCGTGTATTATCATGATGTCAGAGTTACCATATATGGGAAATGTTTAGTTCAGGTATAAGGATGCATGTTTGCATGGTAATTATATGGGGTACTGTGATTATGAATTATATGGTGTACTGTGATTATGAATTATATTTTGGATACCTGTTTGTTAAGGGATTGTGGTCTTCTATATATTTATTCTTTTATGTTGTAATACAACGTTTTAAATAAAATATAAAAAAAAAAGCCAATACCCCAACAGAAAGCCGCAGCAAGAATTATCATGCAATCCAATAGCAACACCCCCCCCACCCCCCACTCTTCAAAGACCTAAACTTACTGTACAGAACCTTCACACCTACTAGTGTGCAACCTACATCTATAGAACCATAAATTCTAATAATATGAGACTTAGGTCTCGAGACACTCCCCAGAAAGGGAGCCAAGGCCGGGTCACCACCCTTGGAAAAGACCCGGGCCGGAGAGTACCAGCGAATAAAAAAAAAAGAAAAAAAATGTATTAATCCTGAACTAAAACACTTTCTTGATAGTTGCAATAGGACCCATAGACAATACCAGGCACAAAAATATCTGACATCCCGCGTGTCCGGCTAAACCTCTACAAAAATTCGATGTACTTAAAAGGGCCTAAAATCCCTAACTCCCTGCCTGAAAACTCTAGAACCGCAGACTCAGCCACCATTTTCAAAATTACCGTTAAAAAACATGTTAATCTCCCTAACACACCCCATCACTAGCTAACCAAATGAAAACCACGTAATTTTCTTTTTTGTATCATGAACACATCTTACTCTCATTATCTCTAATTCCACCTAATTTATATTTACACCCAAATGACTATAAACATAAAATTCCTAATATAGCTATTGCCTATTAAATCTAAAGTTAGTCCTAAGTTTGCCTAAAAAAACTCTTCCATTATATGAAGTTTAATAGAAACAGTGTATCATGCCAAGGCAAATCCAACCCCATTACTAAATTTACCATTTGTAATATTATGTGGTAGGTATTACCTATTATAAATGTAATTATATATGTGGTATAAACCTTGGCAATAAATACCGACAAGTTGGTTTAGAAAGACACGTAAGCAAACACTAAAACATATTTATTAGAAAACGTTTCGGTCCTGGGACCTTGATCACTTCTAACTATATATATAATGTCTTTCTACCTCTGTATGTTAGAAGTGATCAAGGTCCCAGGACCGAAACGTTTTCTAATAAATATGTTATAGTGTTTGCTTACGTGTCTTTCTAAACCAATTATATATGTACCTAATTGGGTATGCCTCTAATTATGTATCTAATAATGTATGTTCAAATATACTGTTCCATATAGAATTAGTATTAGTCTGCCCGAAATGCCTAGGCATGCTAGTGACCTTACTTGTTACTAATATTTTTTAACATGTTAACCACACATTGTAAGCTTTACAAAATAAACATTTTTATTTTTATTGACGAACACCCAGGTACATACTTGCCTGATAGGTGAACGGGACACCAGGTGTAAGGAATCACGCCAAAATTTTTCACCCTTGCCGGGAATCGAACCACGGATACTCAGCGTGTGAATCGAGTGTTGCCTACCAGGTCACGGGCTACCGTAAAGTAAATAAATTTTATTCGCATTAAATTTAAAGGTGTTATTTAAATTTCTACAATGGTTGCATTAAGATTATTTAGCTCATCCTAATTAGTCGTAATTTTACTGTGGCTTAGTCAGGGGGATGCATGACTAACGCGGGAATGACAGTGTTAAATGTGCGTTCAGTATGTCCCAAGTTTCCTTGGATCAAGATCCCTTCATCAGCACACGGCAACCTCCTCCTTCCGTAAAGGAAACCAACTAGGAGATGGGATAAGACTTTCATAAGTCACATCTTAAGGTGTCCCGTAGCTCGAGTGTTAGCTCACACACCGACGTCCGTGGTTCGATCCCCGATACGGGTGGAAACCATTAGGAGGAGTTTTCTTAAGGCACCTGTTGTCCAGGTTCACCTGTCAGTAAAATAGGTACCTGGGTATTAATCGACTGGTGTAGGTCGCATCCTGAGGACAAAATTGACTTAATTTACCCGAAATACTCGGCATAAAAAGGGGGGTTTCCTATATAGTAGTATTATATTATAATCATGGGGAGCGCTAAAACCGTAGGGATTATACAGCACCTGGGGGGGATGGAAGGTATTCAGACTCAATTTTTTTTTATTTTATTTAAAACATCATAAATACAAGGCTGCTTAAAAATTAAATAGCATCACCATACATAATCTATAGAGTAAAACAAGATACACACCATAAATACCAGAAAAAAATCTTTAATACGTATAGATATATACGACAAACACACCATAAAATGCATACGTACGTTTCACTGAACACACACAGTACCAAAAGATATAACTGTTTGCGCAACAAATATAACACTGGTGGAAACCCCACTTAACCCATTATAACCTACATGCACATCATACAAACATGTTACATTGATGATTAAACAATAGTTTATGTAATTTGCATACAAAATATACAATTGATTATAGAAATTCCAACTTAGACACAAATTCAATGATTTACTCTAACACAAATTCATTAACATAATAAATATTATATAAATTGACGATCATATTAATCGTCAGCAATTTCCATCCATTCTATGTGTGTTCAATCTTGATACCTATGAACTACGTTTGAATCACAAACAACAATCACAATATTACGAAATATTTATAGGGCAAAATTGGACGACTCAGGGTAAAGTACACGTGTTATATCCCTTTAATACTTTGGTGACTCACAGACTAGATTGAACAGTAACAGGGAAGGGATAAAACATGCATATATATATATATATATATATATATATATATATATATATATATATATGCATGTTTTATCCCTTCCCTGTTACTGTTCAATCTAGTCTGTGAGTCACCAAAGTATTAAAGGGATATAACACGTGTACTTTACCCTGAGTCGTCCAATTTTGCCCTATAAATATCTGGACCTCGATAACACAATCAAAAACAAAACTAAGAAAACTAGTGACTCAAGAATACAACGAGTCTTGACACAAAGGAAAGCATCAAAAACATAAATATGTAAAGGCACCCCAGTCATTTTGTACACAAAAGGTACAATAAGTAACCCTAACCCCTGAATCTACAACCACACATCCATAACAACTAAAACACATTCATGCCCAAACTCATATTCACGCAACTCACCCCCCCCCCCCCAAGAGACGAGCCAGCTATTGCCCACTGACCTACACGACAACTTATTCGGCATGCCCGTATATTTATTCACAGATTCGCAAGGGTTTCAATGGCGAGCCTTTTATAACCGTCCGAAAAACCCTTATCCCACCTCCTCCCATACAATTCCCTATTCCTACACATTTTGTACGATAAAACGTTATTGCAAGGACACGCCTTCGCACCTCACTGACCCCTTTCCCCCCGCATTACCCACGAAATATAAATGTAATCCACGATAATATAATCTAAAGCCCGTTCAACGTCCTGGTCTAATCCACCGATGTCGAGACCTGCAGGACCTGCACTCCCCTCCCTCCCACAATCTGTACCACCCTACCCAACCAACTCCTGACATCTTCTAAACCTTCGCAAAAATAGACAACATGAAAAGCCTTGTCTTCCCCACCACAAAACCCACACCCGCCTCCCTCCACGACTCTTCTGGATTGTAGTATTGCCTCTGACGGCAATATACCATGTAAAAAACGAAACATTACTTCACGCACCCTAGGCCGTAATTTCAACTTACTAAATCGGAGCCATATATTTTCCCACGAGTACATGGGGAACAAACCTTCTACTGGAGCTGCGCACGTACCCCCCAGTAACCTACTTAAAACCCTTATGCGAATGTTCCTCCGTTCCTTTACCATCAACAAAGCTCGTAGTACAATCTCACATTCCCTTAACTCCATTCCCCTATACCACTTTTTCACCCTCGTATATACTTGGTCCATATTTCCTGCCATCACACCCACACGCCAAACCTCCCACTTTAGAAAAACACATTTCACCCTACGCTTTAAGTCCAACAATCCCAAACCTCCTCGACGTACAGGTAACATAACCTCACGTTTTAACCAATCACACCTCGATCCCCACAGAAAGGTAAATACTCTTCTCAATATTCCATTGATCGCTGTTCCTGTAATTGGGAATACAGCAGCAAAGTGCCACACCTTAGCATACAATAAAACGTTAACAACGATCACACGTTGGGCCAGAGTGAGATGTTGGGGCCTCAAAACACCCAGACGACCAATGACCTTTTCCAACGTCCTTACTGAATTTTCCTCCCGCGCCACATCCAAATCGTCTCTATAAATAATACCGCAAATCTTTAATGACATCGCAGTTGTGTTAACCACGTTACAGCTCACCATTCCACCCCCTTTCCAGGTACCCAACCCCATGATCATCGACTTTTCACTATTTACCTTCATACCCGTGGCATGTTCAAACACACGCACAACATCTTCCAACCCTTTCATAGACATTCGTTCACACACCAAAACAGTCGTATCATCCACATAACCTATTAATGCCAGCCAACAATCCCCTTCCCCTACCCCACCCCCACCCCGGGAACTAACTGTGCTCTCAACCATCCTGTAAAAGGGATCCTGAAAACACGCAAATAAGATCTGTGACATAGGACACCCTTGTCTTTAACCTCTACCCATCTCAAAGTCCGTCTCCATACACCCATTTATTTGTACCCTCATCTTTGCCCCCTTATACTTGCATTTGTGGTCACAGAGGTGCCTGTGCTAACTTTCCTATGGTGTAGAAATATACCTAGTTGGATGAATCTTATTTGTGGCTAGCTGGTCTAGTGGCTAGCGCGACGGGCTGGAATTTTGAGACTATGACCGCGGGTTCAATCCCGGCCGGGGGTATGGCTTATACAGCGTGTTTACCCACCCAACTATTTCTTCTCCATAACCCTGTCTCCGAAGAATACTCTGCAGTGCACCCCTTTTCACTATCATAGGCGGCCCGCCAGTCCAAGGAAAGTAAAGCCGCCCCCTCCCCTCCCCCCTTTGACTCCACAAAACTTCTTATAAGCCCATGACCTTCTAACATCGACCTGCCCGGCAACCCATACTGCGATGACGAAACGACCCTCCCCACCACGCATTTTACCCTATTACCCAAAATTTTTGCGAAAACCTTATAGTCTGCACAGAGCAACGATATCGCCCTATACTTCCCAAGGTTTGGCTGCCCTTTGCCTTTCGGGACCAACACCACAACTGCCGTATTCTGCTTATCCCCTAACGTACCCTTCTCCTTCATACAATTTAATAATCTTACCATGAACTTCCCAATCAACTCCCAATGCTGCAAATAAAATTCCACCGGTAAACCATCAATACCCAGGGCCTTGCCCTTCCTCATTCTGTGTAAAGCAATTTCAATTTCCTCCTCAGTAATAACCCCACCCAAAGCCTTCCTATCACTGTGACCCAAAATGCACTTAGCATACGTGCACACCTTATTTAATTCCACTTCATCCACGCCACTACTAGTCCAGTGTTTTTTATACCACGTATCCGCATATGCACTCATGGCTTTTGTGTTTCTTATCACTTGACCTGCTCTATGGATTCCCATCGTCTCATTTACCTCCAAGCTCGGGATTGCCGTCAACGCCTGGTTTTGCTTTTGTCTCAACACACGCGGATGGCCTGTCTCCCCACAAAACTTCTAATCCTGCTTGCACCCGCACCACTTGAAACCACTCATTATGCAACGTTCGCAAGCTCTCTTTTATGTCTACAATCTCGTCCATGGGGTAAACACCACCAACCGATCCCTGCCCATAACAACCTCGTAATCGATCCTCTAAATAATTCGCTAGCCCATATTTTAAAGTGTTTATACGCCTACCCTCCCTCACGTAAAAGGATTTTATCCTTTCCTTTGCCACCGAGTCCACCACGTTACAATGTCTTCCACCTCCTGAGCTTCCCTTGAAAGCTCATTCCATAGCATAGAAAAACCCTCTAACCCTTCCTCATCACTTAACACACTAATATTTAATTTCCAATAATTCTTATAAATTTCCGCCATTCCCTCCCACCCTACCTCCACTACAACTGCCCTGTGATCTGACAAGACCGTCCCCACCATATTAAAAGACTTTACAACTACTCCCTGAGAAATATACACTCTGTCTAACCTTGCAGCATATCCCCTTCTGATAAAAGTATGTTCTGTTTCCCACACCCCTCCCCCAAACACATCTCGTAACTTAACATCCCTCAACAAATCTCTGAGAGGTGCAGACAAATGCCCAGCCCCTTTGGGTTCGACGTCAGCCGCCCTTATGACACAGTTCCAGTCACCCCCCACTATCGCTACTTCCGGAAGAGCACGCAAAAAATAAACAAGGTCCTCACACACAAAATCCGTTCGAACCTTCGTGTCATTCTCCGCAGGGGCATAGACACTTACCAAGGATACACGCTTTCCCATCCAAGTGCCATCCACTCTCAACACCCTCCCCCCACCCCCCTCACATCTCTGCAACACAAACGGGCTCGTCTCTTTTATTAAAAGACCCACACCACCTTTCAAACGGATAGTTGGCAGGGTCAGTACTGTATAACCTGCAACCTCCAACACTTCTTCTTTGAAATTGTGTTCTTGAAGGAACAGAACATCAATTCTATGTTTGCTAAGAAAACTGCTCAACCAATCTCTCTTTAGTCTAGTACATAAACCGTTAACATTAGCAGTCATACACCTAAGGCCTGTTATATTTTCCACCCTTTCCTCTTCTCCTCCCGTGGTTCACCACTTGATTTGTTACGTCTATGTGTCTTCTTTACAGTACCTTCCCATTCGCCTCCCTTTTTGCGATGGCGTCCCTCATGACCCCCCCTCCCCGCCCCTCCCCTAACCCATCCTCTCAGTTTTTTTTCCAGTCCTCTGTGCCGGCGTCAGTACGTCATCCGAATCTGACGTAGCTGCCCGTTTCCTCGTAACGTTCTTATCCTCCATGTCAAGATCCGAGGAAGCCTCACGGTGTACCTCAACATCCACCTCACAATGAGGTATGAAGTCTCCCGATGTCCCAGTCTCGTCGTCTTTCTGCTGAGTCTCATATTGTTGACAATCCGGACTCGGAAAGTCTCCAGCTACGTCTTCCGGAGACGGAGCTTCCACCACTTGCGGTGACAAGGTCCTTAAAACTTCGTCTAAATCCTCACCTATACTCAACACGTCATGCCGGGGTACCAATCCAGCAGATGGTATCGGCAACGACTCAGGTGCAGGGAGCTGAGGGGAGGACTCTCTCATTTCGAAAAGCCTGTTCCACCATCTCACTCCACAAACGACCACGCCCTTCCTCTGACGAACGATGCTCACCTTTGTCACGTGTGACTGGGGCTACTTCTTCTTGCACAGGTTTGGTCACGCGTCTGTTCTTTTCGCATGCCGCCGCTATGTGGCCATACTCTCCACAAATGCGACACGTACGCCGCTGTCCAGGATATAAAACCATTACCTGTGTCCTAAAATCTTGAAAATACACATATGACGGTATGGGTTGACGCAACGTCATCTTAAGGCTGAATGTACCTTCCGGCATACCTGCGTAGGCACCCATTATCCACTTACCCTGCTGGGCAGAGTGCACAGTTCCATATTTCTCAAATACGTTTCTGATGTCAGCTTCGTTCGCCTCGAAGGGGACATTCTGCAACTTTATCCAAGTAGAATATCGAGACACGTTCACCAGTCTCACACGCACAGCAGGCGTAACGTCTACACACACATCTTGAAAGCGCGTAACCACCGATTCATAAACTGTCGCAGCAAGCAGTTTCACAAATACTCTATGCGCTCCGTTCAGCGCTACCCCATACAATTCACCATCTTGTATGCTGTATGTCTCCCTGATTATCTTGGGTAAGAGTATTTGAGCTGAACTAGGTGTAATCGCACCTCGAAGTAGTTTAATACCAATAGTATTAATGCGTCTGCGATGACAAACCGCCAGCGGTGTCAAGAGAGACACAACATCTCGCACCACTGCTGTCAGGTTACTGAGGAGCGTCAGGCAAGGGGGTCTACACAGCCCAAGAGCGATGCAGACAATGATTCAGACTCAATTCAGGGAACTGAAGCACAGATCCAATTCCCTAGATCAAGAACCCCTCACCAGTGTCAAGGAACCTCCCTTGAGGGGACAAACTAAGAGGAGCTATTATCCTACTTCAAAGTTTACATCTCTCATTGTATATATGTTGAGAGTTTACTTTAACAAGGGGTTGGCAATTATTTTAACTGGTGAGCCACATTATCATCTTAACCTTCTTAGATAAACTTCGATGTGTATATTGATGGTTTCCATCATTTTGAAATCTTGGAATTGATGAATAAATTCGATATGTAATATTAATAATAATAATATATTTATTTCTATAAGTACATTTACAAGGTACACAGGCCTAGCTGACATCAATGACATATAGAAAGCCCCTTGTCATGCAGAGCATTTCGGGCAAAATTAGGTCAGTTTTGTCCTAGGATGCGACCCACACCAGTCGACTAGCACTCAGGTATCCATTTTACTGATGGGGAACATAGACAACCAGTGTAAGAAAACACGCCCAATGTTTCTATCCTACCGGAAATCGAACCCGGACACTCGCCGTGACAAGAGAGAGCTTTAACCACCAGGCCACGGGGCCACTCAGTTAAGTAGTTAAAAAAAATAATACTTTACGTTTTTATTAGAACAATAATCTCCAAAGTTCAAAATCCGGCTGATTATTTATGTACTTGAAGTAAAAGAAGCAATTTTCATATATGCCTTAATACCGTAATATAACTCACGTGCAGAGTATCACCGTATATATACCCCGAGAGGTGTATTATTTTCAGTGTATATATGCTGAGTTTACTGTAATCCTTGTTTTGGTATTAAAGTACTCGTTTAGTAGTAATAGTTACCATGCAACCTTATGGCTCTAGTACAGTTGATAGGCTTTAAACTCTTTTAACAAACCAACTGACCAAAGTATCCCTTCCCTTGCAGTTTTGAAATGAATTTATGTGGTCCATGATATCAACGGTTAATGTATAATCAATGAGCCAGTTCACATCATTTATCTATGGGAAAATCGATGTATTTTTGTTACATACCTAAAAACTTATCAGTCTGCTCTGTTCCCATGCTCTTCCTAGAACCTTTCTCAAGCTCACAAGACTAGATACTTACAGTTGCCAGGCGGAAAACAACAGATAAGATGAACAATTCCATCTCTCCCTCCCATAGTAAACAAAGAAATCAAGAGAGGAAAGACAAACCTTGAGATTTCCCGGGCGAAGAGGTGGGGACCTTAAGGTACGATCTCCAGAACATAGGCGGCGCTGACAAGCACTCACCCCAGGATTAACAGATGGGAAGAACCTAGGAAATGTGACTATTCTGACATCATACTGACTTAGATACCTAATCCTGATTAGAAAATAATTAACCGAAATGAGTTTTTTTTTTTTTGTATTGGAGACACTAATTTTTTTTCTTAAATTGCTATTCATGATGAGGGACCGGATAGAATTCCTTGGCAGTCAGAAAACGGCCCTCGAGCCGTATTTTGCACAACCCTGTAAAATGTCCTGTTTTAAAAATCAAAGAATCCTTGACTAGTAGTGAACAGGTTGCAGTCTGCCTTAATAATCCGTTGTGTAGTCAACAGACTTTAAATTTAATTAGCCCACCTACGTACTTCAACTCAGTGGAAAGCTTAACACTTTTATAAATATATGCAATAAGATCACAGTAAACAGGTGATTTCAGAATATGCAAAACAACCACTCTGAAAGAATAGAGAAATTCCAAGCCCTTTCGTGACTACTCACATTATCAAGGAACTATAGTTCCTTGATAATGTGAGTAGTCACGAAAGCGCTTGGAATTTCTCTATTCTTTCAGAGTGGTTGTTTTGCATATATATATATATATATATATATATATATATATATATATATATATATATATATATATATATATATATATATATATATATATATATATATATATATATATTATTGCCGTCATGGCATGTTATAATTGATTAAATTTTGCTTCTAGACAACAATCTAACCCAAGCAAACCTAGTAAACTATATCGAGAAAATTGCATTAAATTCCCGTTCATTCGTTTCTCTACACCCTTTGTTCATTCATGTTTCTCTACACCCTTTGTTCATTCATGTTTCTCTACACCCTTTGTTCATTCATGTTTCTCTACACCCTTTGTTCATTCATGTTTCTTTACGCCCCTTGTTCATTCATGTTTCTCTACACCCTTTGTTCATTCATGTTTCTCTACACCCTTTGTTCATTCATGTTTCTCTACGCCCCTTGTTCATTCATGTTTCTCTACGCCCCTTGTTCATTCATGTTTCTCTACACCCTTTGTTCATTCATGTTTCTCTACACCCTTTGTTCATTCATGTTTCTCTACGCCCCTTGTTCATTCATGTTTCTCTACACCCTTTGTTCATTCATGTTTCTCTACACCCTTTGTTCATTCATGTTTCTCTACGCCCCTTGTTCATTCATGTTTCTCTACACCCTTTGTTCATTCATGTTTCTCTACACCCTTTGTTCATTCATGTTTCTCTACACCCTTTGTTCATTCATGTTTCTCTACACCCCTTGTTCATTCATGTTTCTCTACGCCCCTTGTTCATTCATGTTTCTCTACGCCCCTTGTTCATTCATGTTTCTCTACACCCCTTGTTCATTCATGTTTCTCTACACCCTTTGTTCATTCATGTTTCTTTACGCCCCTTGTTCATTCATGTTTCTCTACGCCCCTTGTTCATTCATGTTTCTCTACACCCTTTGTTCATTCATGTTTCTCTACGCCCCTTGTTCATTCATGTTTCTCTACACCCTTTGTTCATTCATGTTTCTCTACGCCCCTTGTTCATTCATGTTTCTCTACGCCCTTTGTTCATTCATGTTTCTCTACACCCTTTGTTCATTCATGTTTCTCTACACCCTTTGTTCATTCATGTTTCTCTACACCCTTTGTTCATTCATGTTTCTCTACGCCCTTTGTTCATTCATGTTTCTCTACACCCTTTGTTCATTCATGTTTCTCTACACCCTTTGTTCATTCATGTTTCTCTACGCCCCTTGTTCATTCATGTTTCTCTACGCCCCTTGTTCATTCATGTTTCTCTACGCCCCTTGTTCATTCATGTTTCTCTACGCCCCTTGTTCATTCATGTTTCTCTACGCCCTTTGTTCATTCATGTTTCTCTACGCCCCTTGTTCATTCATGTTTCTCTACACCCCTTGTTCATTCATGTTTCTCTACGCCCCTTGTTCATTCATGTTTCTCTACGCCCCTTGTTCATTCATGTTTCTCTACGCCCTTTGTTCATTCATGTTTCTCTACGCCCCTTGTTCATTCATGTTTCTCTACGCCCCTTGTTCATTCATGTTTCTCTACACCCCTTGTTCATTCATGTTTCTCTACACCTCTTGTTCATTCATGTTTCTCTACGCCCCTTGTTCATTCATGTTTCTCTACGCCCCTTGTTCATTCATGTTTCTCTACGCCCCTTGTTCATTCATGTTTCTCTACGCCCCTTGTTCATTCATGTTTCTCTACACCCCTTGTTCATTCATGTTTCTTTGCACCCCTTGTTCATTAATGTTTCTCTACACCCCTTGTTCATTCATGTTTCTTGACACCCCTTGTTCATTCATGTTTCTCTACAACCCTTGTTCATTCATGTTTCTCTACACCTCTTGTTCGTTCATGTTTCTATACACCCCTTGTTCATTCATGTTTCTTGACACCCCTTGTTCATTTATGTTTCTCTACACCCCTTGTTCATTCATGTTTCTCTACACCTCTTGTTCGTTCATGTTTCTATACACCCCTTGTTCATTTATGTTTCTCTACACCCCTTGTTCATTCATGTTTCTCTCTGTCCCTTATTCACTTATGTTTCTCTACACCCCTTGTTCATTCATGTTTCTCTCTGTCCCTTATTCACTAATGTTCTCCTGTACCCCTTATTCATGTTCTTCTTATCCAGTTGTTCAGCTATGTTCCTCTGTATCCTTTGCTGAGTTATATTCCTCTACCCCATGGTTCAGTCGCTTCCTATACGCTGTGTATAATGTTCTCTATCACTTACGCAATCAAGTTTCTCTCTACGCGTGTTTCAGTCATATTCCTCAACCACTTGTTCAGTTGTCTTTTGACCATGTATTCAAACATGTTCCCTGTATCACTTGTTCAGTTATGCTCCCCTGTACGCCATGTTCAATCATGCTTCATGTATCACTTGTTCAGTTATACTCCCCTGTACGCCATGTTCAGTAATGTTCCCTGGACCCCTCGTTCAATTGTGTTATCAGATTATCTTCTTGAATCATGTTTCCTATTCCCAATGTTCAAGTCTACATTCGGAACAAATGTTCAACCATGTTCGAATAAGTGGAAACTCTAGACCTATTGATTACACAAGGAGCAACGAGATCGTAATCCACCTAGACACACACACACACGACCTAGAGAATATGGGGTAGAGTACCGCTCCATACAGTTTTAAGAAGTACGATAAGGGTCTCAAAGAAATGAGTGAACCAAGTAACGATCAGCGAAAAGACGGGCCAGGAGCTTATATAGGGGCGAGAAGACCGGTGACGGAGTATAGACTTGGAGGACAGGGGATGTAGACCTCAAAATGAATGATCTGGAACCACAGTGTCCAGCATACCGCTAGAGGTTCGCATCGACCGGGGAACTTCCGCAGTAAATCCTCGCCTCCCAAGGAGGCTATAAAATGAGAAAACTTCAACTGACACAATTAACTTCAACTAGGCGATTAGGTAAGTCTAGCGCCCCTTATAAATAATATAATATATAATATATGTATATATATATATATATATATATATATATATATATATATATATATATATATATATATATATATATATATATATATATATATATATATCAACAAGTCGGTCGTCTCCCACCGAGGCAGGGTGACCCAAAAAAGAAAGAAAATCCCTAAAAAGAAAATACTTTCATCATCATTCAACACTTTCACCACACTCACACATTATCACTGCTTTTGCAGAGGTGCATAAGACACAAAATATCATCAACATATCTGAACCATTTAGCTCTATTAGGGAGGATTGTGTTAAGCAGCCTTGTTTCAAAAAATTCCATGTATAGGTTACTAAGAACAGGTGAAAGAGGATTTCCCATTGCCATACCTATATTAACCTATACATGGAATTTTTTAAAACAAGGTTGCTTAACACAATCCTTCCTAATAGAGCTAAATGGTTCAGATATGTTGATGATATTTTGTGTCTTATGCCCAAAAATGTAGATATACACCATTTCCTTGGAAAATTAAATAACTTAGCCCATTCTATAAACTTTACTGTTGAGTTTGAAGAAAATAACTCATTGCCTTTTCTAGATGTTTTAATTATTAAGGGTAATAATGAATTCAAATTTAAAATTTACAGAAAACCTACAAATAACTGTTCCTATGTCCACTATTATTCCTCGCATCAAGATAGTCAAACTGTCTGTTTTCTCATCGATGTTTTTGAGAGCTTTACGAATTTGTAGTCCTGAGTTCATAGATGAGGAAATATCCAAAATTTATGAAATAGGTAATGATTTAAAATACCCAAGAAATGTAATTGATAAATCTTTTAAAGTTGCTAGAAATACTTTTTACAATCCAAAAAGGGACAACCAGCCTTATTCAACTAAAAATATGTTGGTTCTCCCTTACCATGAAAACTTGGTTGATATGCCTTCTCTTCTTAAGACTTTTAATATTAAAGTTGTATTCAAAAATCTTGATACAGTAAAAAAACTTTTGATAAAGAATTCCCCCCAAAATGCTGATGGATGTGTCTATAAGATTATTTGTAAAATTTGCGATAAAGTTTATTACGGTCAAACTGGTAAAAATCTCGAACTAAGATTAAAACAACATAAATATAGCATTAGAACTGGACAAGATTCCAATGCTCTATTTATTCATGTAAGAGATTTTAACCATCCAATTGATTTTCAAAAAGTTGAGAAAGTAGTATCAAGCAAGTCCGTGGTCGACAGGAATATAATTGAATCTTGTTTCATAAAAAGCAGTTTTGACAATAATATGAATATTTCCTTTGGTTTATATAAATTAGATCCATTTATAATTAATAGAATTTGGGAAGAATTTAATAATACACTGGACAAATAATAATTTTAAAATTTTCTTGGGTAGAATAGTTTGTTGGTGAGTTGTGCAAAGGACCTGTCCAGTTGGGCTGGCACGTGTCAGGTGTTTAACCGTTGTGGGATCTGATAGTGAGGTGTTGGCCAGACCCCTTACATAGCTTCCTTGGATGCTTTACTTTCATAGTTCCTTGATAATGTGAGTAGTCACGAAAGCGCTTGGAATTTCTCTATTCTTTCAGAGTGGTTGTTTTGCATATTCTGAAATCACCTGTTTACTGTGATCTTATTGCATATATATATATATATATATATATATATATATATATATATATATATATATATATATATATATATATGTACTCACTGTAGACAGCCTGTACTGTCAGAACACACAGCCTAGCCGTCTGCTCTGACTAGTTCATATTTCGCGGCATTTAGGTGCTGCCCTCTGTAGGCTCACTCAGGTCAGTGGGAGGCTGAGCCCATCCGCTCTCACTCCTAGGCCGACCCTCTTGATAGAGACAAGTGCTCCCCCTCCACGGACTGGCTTGCGGTCACTCCCTCACACTGCCCGTTGTGTACTCACTCCTGTCCAATTAAAGCCAAACTAGTCCACGGCCGTATCATTGCTACCTACGCTACCTTCATCGGCACTAAACCGCTGTTCAGCAGCAAGAACAGCAATAACATCACCTAGGTTGAGGTTGCAGGGGTCGAGTCCAAGCTCCTGGCACCGCCTCTTCACTGATCGTTACTAGGTCACTCTCCCTGAACCGTGAGCTTTATCATACCTCTGCTTAAAACTATGTATGGATCCTGCCTACACTACATCGCTTCCCAAACTATTCCACTTGCTGACTACTCTGTGGCTGAAGAAATACTTCCTAACATCCCTGTGATTCATCTGTGTCTTCAACTTCCAACTGTGTCCCCTTGTTACTGTGTCCCATCTCTGGAACATCCTGTCTTTGTTTACCTTGTCAATTCCTCTCAGTATTTTGTATGTCGTTATCATGTCCCCCCTATCTCTCCTGTCCTCCAGTGTCGTCAGGTGTGTGTGTGTGTGTGTGTATTCACCTAATTGTGGTTGCAGGGGTCGAGAGTCAGCTCCTGGCCCCGCCTCTTCACTGGCCGCTACTGGGTCCTCCTTCTCCCTGCTCCATGAGCTTTATCATACCTCGTCTTAAAACTATGTATGGTTCCTGCCTCCACTACAGTACTTGCCAGACTATTCCACTTTCTAATAACTCTGTACCTGAAGAAATACTTCCTAACAACTCTTTGACTCATCTGAGTTTTCAACTTCCAATTGTGACTCCTTGTTTCTGTGCCCCATCTCTGGAACATCCTGTCCTGTCCTGTCCACCTTATCTATTCCACGAAGCATTTTGTATGTCGTTATCGTGTCTTCCCTGACCCTCCTGTCCTCCCGTGTCGTCAGGCCGATTTCCCTTAACCTTTCTTCGTAGGACATTGCCCTTAGCTCTGGAACCAGCCTTATTGCAAACCTTTGCACTTTCTCTAATTTCTTGACGTGCTTGACCAGGTGTGGGCTCCAAACTGGTGCTGTGTACTCCAGTATGGGCCTGACGTACACAGTGTATAGAGTCTTGAACGATTCCTTACTGAGGTATCGGAACGCTATTTTCAGATTTGCCAGGCGCCTATATGCCGCAGCAGTTATCTGGTTAATGTGTGCTTCCGGCGACGTGCTCAGTATTATACTCACCCCAACATCTTTCTCCTTGAGTGAGGTTTGCAGTCTTTGGCCACCTAGCCTATACTCTCCGGTCTTCTTTGCCCTTCCCTGATCTTCATGACTTTGCATTTGGCGGGGTTAAATTCTAGGAGCCAGTTGCTGGACCACGTGTCCAGCATTGTCCAGGTCTCTTTGTAGACTTGTCTGATCCACATCTGATTTAATTCTCCTCATTAACTTCACATCATCTGCAAAGAGGAACACTGCTGAGTGTGTGTGTGTGTGTGTGTGTGTGTGTACTCGCCTATTTGTGGTTGCAGGGGTCGATTCATAGCTCCTGGCCCAGCCTCTTCACTTACTGCTACTAGGTCACTCTCTCCCTGCTCCATGAGCTTAATTAAACCTCGTCTTAAAACTATGTTTGGTTCTTGCCTCCATTACGCTACTTTCCAGACTATTCCACTTCCTGACTACTCTATGCCTGAAGAAATACTGCCTAACATCACTTTGACTCAACTGAGTCTTCAGCTTTCAATTGTGACCCTTGTTTCTGTGTATCATCTCTGGAACATCCTGTCTTTGTCCACCTTGTCAATTCCTCGCAGTATTTTGTATGTCGTTATCATGTCTCCCCATAACCATCCTGTCCTCCAGTGAATCACCAATGACAGACAGTATACGTTGTGTTCACCAGTTCAAGGAATGTGGGACTCCCCTGTAACAGTTTTCCTCGAACTCTACGTCACATCACAGAGTACCAATGCAATATTTTCCTAGTTCGTAGACGTTTAAAATACGCGGCACACACATTACTGGTTTTTATATTCTTCACTTGTGCTACCGGTAATTTAACTATGCTTAAATTATTATTATAATCAAAAAGAAGCGCTAAGCCACAAGGACTATACAGCAACTATGCTTAAAGCCTATTGACTACAAGTGTGTCTTAAGGTTATAGGTAAGTTGTTCTCAGTCAAAAATGCTTTAACTCCCAAAATGATATTAAAGTTTACTCTTACTACATATACATTAAGCTGTGCTAATTTTATGACTTCAGTCTGTAGTCTTCAGAGGCTTCATTGTGTTCTGAAAGTGTATTAATATTATGATTTAATTACGTTTTACTGTGTATTATAGAAATAATAATATAATTCTATATAAAATTACTATTATTTTGTATAGTACAGTTGCTGCTAGCATCATTGAGACAACCCAGTATATATATATATATATATATATATATATATATATATATATATATATATATATATATATATATATATATATATATATATATATATATATGTCGTGCCGAATAGGTAAAATTGGCCAATTAGCAGGAACTCATTTAAAATTAAGTCCTTTCTAAAATTTTCTCTTATACGTTTAAAGACATATTTTTTTCATTTTTGTTAATGTAAAAATTAATAATTTTGTACCAAAAGTACCTTAGAAAACTTACCTAACCGTATTATAACAAGCGCAATTTAATTTAGCCTAATCCAACTAAATATATTTTAGATAAGTTTACAATGAGGTAGAGATAAACAAGCACAATGAAATATATTTTTTTCGTTAGTTTCAGAATGGTTTTTGCGACATTATTGCATACACAAATTTTCGCTTGTCTTATTCGGCAAAAAGAGC
This sequence comes from Cherax quadricarinatus, assembly GCF_038502225.1. NCBI lineage: Eukaryota > Metazoa > Arthropoda > Malacostraca > Decapoda > Parastacidae > Cherax > Cherax quadricarinatus. Next base: position 35,688,003 of record NC_091322.1, on the reverse strand, counting down.
GTTGCTATTTAAGCCAAAATCGCAAGTTTTACCTATTCGACACAACATATATATAACGTGAGTTATATATATGTCACCTGTTTGGCGTGAGTTACACTATGTTAGTTACCTCGTGTGAGTGACTCAGTACCTCGTGTTACATAAAGTGTTGTAACCAGGGTTTTCCCTGAACCCAACAAGAACTAAATAAACGTGTATACAAAGAAGAGAAATTCATGACATAATCATACGTTTCCCTTCAGTTTTGACGTATATAACACATTGTCTTCATGCAGTACTCAGTTTCTTATTCTAAACTTCAACTTTTTTTTTTTTACTTTATATGCTTAAGTCAAAATATCTGCATACGCTGTGTTGGTTAGTTTAGATTAACGTTAATTGACCGACTATCTCTCTATATGCTATTTAGTTTAGGATAGGTTAAGTTAACGCCACTTAATCAAATTCAGTCAAATAGGATTGAAAAGAAATTGAATGACGTAAAATTAGGATTTTTTCTTCTATCTTAACGGCATAGCTAAAATAATACGGGTTGAGAATATACAGTCTAGATGCAATATTCAAATTGGCAGCCTTTAACCACAGACGTCATGGCATTGCTGTAAAAACTGTCAATTGGGTAACTGTTGACGTTCCCCTGAACAGTTGAAATATGCCTGTTTTATTGCAGTGCACAGTGAGTGCCCCTTTTCTGTTCGTGCGGCAGACTTTTTTTTCTTATCTCTTTACCCTACATTTAAAAACTATTCTAATCTGACCTAGAAATGTGTTGTAAACTGCATGTGAAGAAGCGATGTTGTTGCTGGGAGGATGGGTTGAAATACGTTATGACTAATTTTTCATAGGTTATGTACACCTAGGAGCGTATCTTTCAGAACATATACACCAAGATTTAATTTTAATTCCCTCTTTCAGGGATCATTATTGACTAATAATGTACAGGAAAAAATAGTTTTAATGGTGCTCTTGCAGTAGGAAGAGTGCAAGTGAGGTGCCACCTGTGATGACACCTTCCCAGGTCACATAGGCCTATATAAACTGGATTTCCTCTTGCTCTTGTACCTGCTAATAAGGACCTCAGATGGAGGTCGAAATATATAGTAAACTTTATTTTGTCCATTTATGTTCATGTGTGTACCAACCTCTTATCGACAAGTGTTCATTTTAATCTCTTTGAAACGTATATGAACAAAAAGGTGCAAGGGGGAGGCTCGAAAATGGGTCCCGAGATTAACAGGTCCACTGTTTTACAGCTGAGCCACAGGATATATAACAGGAAAGGCTGAGCTGTGTCCTGTCTGTGTCAGTGGCTACCATCTGTAACCCTACTTTTCCTTCCTCTTGGGACCTTGGTTCGAGAAAACCCGTCCACTTTCTGTTTATTCAATGACAGTTGTTCATTACGACTTAAACTGAGTCCATGACTGTGGCTTTCAGGGAGGTGAGGATAGACTGACTGTAACAACTACTGGGCTTGTGGAGGCTAGTACACCAAACGGGGAGTAGAATGAAATTATCTCTGATGCACCCACATCATCGTGTCCTCGGATCACCGTACAACACCTAGCTCTGCTGGGTGCATGATTCTTTGTAGGATTGTATGGTCCCGTGGGTTAGAGAGTCGTGGAATTTTCGCTCACCATGAGGCGGGCTCAAACAACATAGGTTCGAGCCCCTGGTTAGTTGCAGTGTTGTTATTGATATAAATACATACGTATATATATATATATATATATATATATATATATATATATATATATATATATATATATATATATATATATATATATATATAAATATATATATATATATATATATATATATATATATATATATATATATATATATATATATATATATATATATATATATATATTTATAGGTAGTAGGTTGATAGACAGCAACCACCCAGGGAAGTACTACCGTCCTGCCAAATGACTGTGAAACAAAAACCTGTAACTGTTTTGCATGATGGTAGGATTGCTGGTTTCTTTTTCTGTCTCATAAACACGCTAGATAACAGGGATATCTTGCTTCTCCTACTTACACTTTGGTCACACTTCACAGACACGCACATGCATATATATATATATATATACATACATCTAGGTTTTTCTCCTTTTTCTAAATAGCTCTTGTTCTTTTTTATTTCTTCTATTGTCCATGGGGAAGTGGAAAAGAATCTTTCCTCCGTAAGCCATGCGTGTCGTATGAGGCGACTAAAATGCCGGGAGCAATGGGCTAGTAACCCCTTCTCCTGTATACATTTACTAAAAAAGAGAAGAAGAAAAACTTTATAAAGCTGGGATGCTTAAATGTGCGTGGATGTAGTGCGGATGACAAGAAACAGATGATTGCTGATGTTATGAATGAAAAGAAGTTGGATGTCCTGGCTCTAAGCAAAACAAAGCTGAAGGGGGTAGGAGAGTTTCAGTGGGGGGAAATAAATGGGATTAAATTTGGAGTATCTGAGAGAGTTAGAGCAAAGGAAGGGGTAGCAGTAATGTTAAATGATCAGTTATGGAAGGAGAAAAGAGAATATGAATGTGTAAATTCAAGAATTATGTGGATTAAAGTAAAGGTTGGATGCGAGAAGTGGGTCATAATAAGCGTGTATGCACCTGGAGAAGAGAGGAATGCAGAGGAGAGAGAGAGATTTTGGGAGATGTTAAGTGAATGTATAGGAGCCTTTGAACCAAGTGAGAGAGTAATTGTGGTAGGGGACCTGAATGCTAAAGTAGGAGAAACTTTTAGAGAGGGTGTGGTAGGTAAGTTTGGGGTGCCAGGTGTAAATGATAATGGGAGCCCTTTGATTGAACTTTGTATAGAAAGGGGTTTAGTTATAGGTAATACATATTTTAAAAAAAAGAGGATAAATAAGTATACACGATATGATGTAGGGCGAAATGACAGTAGTTTGTTGGATTATGTATTGGTAGGTAAAAGACTGTTGAGTAGACTTCAGGATGTACATGTTTATAGAGGGGCCACAGATATATCAGATCACTTTCTAGTTATAGCTACACTGAGAGTAAAAGGTAGATGGGATACATGGAGAATAGAAGCATCAGGGAAGAGAGAGGTGAAGGTTTATAAACTAAAAGAGGAGGCAGTTAGGGTAAGATATAAACAGCTATTGGAGGATAGATGGGCTAATGAGAGCATAGGCAATGGGGTCGAAGAGGTATGGGGTAGGTTTAAAAATGTAGTGTTAGAGTGTTCAGCAGAAGTTTGTGGTTACAGGAAAGTGGGTGCAGGAGGGAAGAGGAGCGATTGGTGGAATGATGATGTAAAGAGAGTAGTAAGGGAGAAAAAGTTAGCATATGAGAAGTTTTTACAAAGTAGAAGTGATGCAAGGAGGGAAGAGTATATGGAGAAAAAGAGAGAGGTTAAGAGAGTGGTGAAGCAATGTAAAAAGAGAGCAAATGAGAGAGTGGGTGAGATGTTATCAACAAATTTTGTTGAAAATAAGAAAAAGTTTTGGAGTGAGATTAACAAGTTAAGAAAGCCTAGAGAACAAATGGATTTGTCAGTTAAAAATAGGAGAGGAGAATTATTAAATGGAGAGTTAGAGGTATTGGGAAGATGGAGGGAATATTTTGAGGAATTGTTAAATGTTGATGAAGATAGGGAAGCTGTGATTTCGTGTATAGGGCAAGGAGGAATAACATCTTGTAGGAGTGAGGAAGAGCCAGTTGTGAGTGTGGGGGAAGTTCGTGAGGCAGTAGGTAAAATGAAAGGGAGTAAGGCAGCCGGGATTGATGGGATAAAGATAGAAATGTTAAAAGCAGGTGAGGATATAGTTTTGGAGTGGTTGGTGCAATTATTTAATAAATGTATGGAAGAGGGTAAGGTACCTAGGGATTGGCAGAGAGCATGCATAGTTCCTTTGTATAAAGGCAAAGGGGATAAAAGAGTGCAAAAATTATAGGGGGATAAGTCTGTTGAGTGTACCTGGTAAAGTGTATGGTAGAGTTATAATTGAAAGAATTAAGAGTAAGACGGAGAATAGGATAGCAGATGAACAAGGAGGCTTTAGGAAAGGTAGGGGGTGTGTGGACCAGGTGTTTACAGTGAAACATATAAGTGAACAGTATTTAGATAAGGCTAAAGAGGTCTTTGTGGCATTTATGGATTTGGAAAAGGCGTATGACAGGGTGGATAGGGGGGCAATGTGGCAGATGTTGTAAGTGTATGGTGTAGGAGGTAGGTTACTGAAAGCAGTGAAGAGTTTTTACGAGGATAGTGAGGCTCAAGTTAGAGTATGTAGGAAAGAGGGAAATTTTTTCCCAGTAAAAGTAGGCCTTAGACAAGGATGTGTGATGTCACCGTGGTTGTTTAATATATTTATAGATGGGGTTGTAAGAGAAGTAAATGCGAGAGTCTTGGCAAGAGGCGTGGAGTTAAAAGATAAAGAATCACACACAAAGTGGGAGTTGTCACAGCTGCTCTTTGCTGATGACACTGTGCTCTTGGGAGATTCTGAAGAAAAGCTGCAGAGATTGGTGGATGAATTTGGTAGGGTGTGCAAAAGAAGAAAATTAAAGGTGAATACAGGAAAGAGTAAGGTTATGAGGATAACAAAAAGATTAGGTGATGAAAGATTGAATATCAGATTGGAGGGAGAGAGTATGGAGGAGGTGAACGTATTCAGATATTTGGGAGTGGACGTGTCAGCGGATGGGTCTATGAAAGATGAGGTGAATCATAGAATTGATGAGGGAAAAAGAGTGAGTGGTGCACTTAGGAGTCTGTGGAGACAAAGAACTTTGTCCTTGGAGGCAAAGAGGGGAATGTATGAGAGTATAGTTTTACCAACGCTCTTATATGGGTGTGAAGCGTGGGTGATGAATGTTGCAGCGAGGAGAAGGCTGGAGGCAGTGGAGATGTCATGTCTGAGGGCAATGTGTGGTGTGAATATAATGCAGAGAATTCGTAGTTTGGAAGTTAGGAGGAGGTGCGGGATTACCAAAACTGTTGTCCAGAGGGCTGAGGAAGGGTTGTTGAGGTGGTTCGGACATGTAGAGAGAATGGAGCGAAACAGAATGACTTCAAGAGTGTATCAGTCTGTAGTGGAAGGAAGGCGGGGTAGGGGTCGGCCTAGGAAGGGTTGGAGGGAGGGGGTAAAGGAGGTTTTGTGTGCGAGGGGCTTGGACTTCCAGCAGGCATGCATGAGCGTGTTTGATAGGAGTGAATGGAGACAAATGGTTTTTAATACTTGACGTGCTGTTGGAGTGTGAGCAAAGTAACATTTATGAAGGGTTTCAGGGAAACCGGCAGGCCGGACTTGAGTCCTGGAGATGGGAAGTACAGTGCCTGCACTCTGAAGGAGGGGTGTTAATGTTGCAGTTTAAAAACTGTAGTGTAAAGCACCCTTCTGGCAAGACAGTGATGGAGTGAATGATGGTGAAAGTTTTTCTTTTTCGGGCCACCCTGCCTTGGTGGGAATCGGCCAGTGTGATAATAAAAAAAATAAGATATATATAATATATATATATATATATATATATATATATATATATATATATATATATATATATATATATATATATATATATATTCCACCACCTTGGAGCCTTGCTGGACTGGAGGCACAGCTAGTGGGCCATATCCCTCCAGATCCACAGCTACTGATGCCAACAACAAAATGCCCCCAACAAACACACAACACGACTTCATTTATATTTGCTAATATACAGAGCCTTAAGCCATCCACCAACAACAAAATATCTTTCATCAGTGGACTTCTAGGGTAGTAAAATGCAACGTTTGCAGTCTTCACAGAGACCCACGCAAAAGATTACTTCGACAGTGATAAATATGGATACCTGGGTACAATCTTTTCAGATGCGACAGAAAGAACAGTCAACAAGGGAGGTTTGGCCTGTATGTCACAGAGTCGCTCATTTGCAAGGAGATATTGAACGACTCAGATGTATTTGAAGCTATAACAATAAAAATCGAGAACTAAAACTTAGTCATTGTACATGTATATAAGCAGCCAGATGCAACTTCCCAACAGTTCAAGGAACAGCTATTGAAAATTGACTACTATCTGGAAAACCTTCCATCCTCATCTCCAAACATCTTGCTGCTTGGTTATTTCAGTCTATGACATACAAAATGGAAGAATGTAGCAAATAATGCAGCAAAAATAATTCTTGGAGGCAGCTCAGATGTATAGTCACACACACACATGAGCTGCTGAATTTCTGCAATAAACACATCCTAAGTCAGCAGACAGTGGAGCTAACAATACTAGAGAACACACTTGACCTTATTTTCACAAATAATGAGTACCTGGTAAGAAACAGAACAATATAAAAAGCTAATTCAGATCACAATCTAATCCAAGTCCAGACTTACATACACAGGAGTCCTGACCAACAAAATGCATACATCTGTGAGGGTACCTTTACCAAATTCAACTTCAACAACAAGAACATCAGCTGGGACCAGGTAAACCATGTCCTAAATGAAACATGTTGGGAAGATATCTTAAATAATATGGACCCTGACCAGTGCCTTGAAAATACCAACTTCCTGGCAGCTGAAATGTCTTCAAGGCATATTCCCCTAAGAAAAAAGAAGAGAAGAAGTAAACTGGAGAGAAAGAGAGACGCTCCCTCTACAGAAGAAGGCGAAGAATCACTGAGCTCCTGAAGAATACTTAATTGTCTGAAACACAGAATGAAGCGCTAACCAGGGAAGTGAAAAATATTGAGCTTAAGTTGAAGGATTCATATAGGTTCCAGGAAACACAGGAGGAGCTAAAAGAGATTCAGATTCAGATTCATTTATTTCTTTGTAAGTAGTACATTGAGATTATATTTTTACAATGATGGGTTGCAGTGCAAAGTGAACCTCTATTATGCCTTGGTATTATGGGCTGACTTAATTCAATGTCTTAATGACTACTTATCACTAAAGAAATTATCATAGATGTACAGTAGTTCTATTAATAATAAGTGAATCTAATTTACACAAACAAAAGGATATATTCATGTATTCAAAAATGCTTTTTATGAAACATGATTCAGGAGTAATTTTCAGTAGTTTACAGTATGAGACTATTACAATTTGGTGAAGGGTAATACTGGTTTTGGTAGGTATGTATACTTTTATGTGGTAATTTGGATGTCTAGTCATGAGGATTTAAGATTTAGGTAATTGGTATATTTACTGATAGTGTTAGATATTGAGTACTGAGTATTTGGTCTAGGGTGATTAGGTGGCTTTCGAGAAGAGTCTTAAATTGATTTCAGATCGAGCTACTTTGGTATTTTCTGGTAGTGAATTCCAAATTTTGGGGCCCTTTATGTGCATAGAGTTTTTACACAGTGTGATATGAACACGGGGTACATCAAAAAGAGATCTGTGTAAACCATACCCCCGGCCGGGATTGAACCCGCGGTCATAGAGTCTCAAAACTCCAGCCCGTCGCGCTAGCCACTAGACCAGCTAGCCACAATAAGATTCATCCAACTAGGTATATTTCTACACCATAGGAAAGTTAGCACAGGCACCTCTGTGACCACAAATGCAAGTTTTTACAGACGAATCTCCAGCTAGCGTGGCCGCGGGTTCAATCCCGGCCGGGGGTATGGTTTATTTGCAATCGTGTCATTACGATTTCTTAAGTCAGAGATCTGTGTCTTGTGTTATGGTCGTGTGTCCTGTTAAGATTGGTGAGGAAAAGTTTGAGTGGAGGGTTTATGTTTGCGTGTATTGTTCTATGTATGTAGTAGGCGCATGAATAAGTATGAATGTTCTTAATGGTGAGCAGAATTAGACTTTTAATATTGGTGGAGTATGCTGTCGGGAGTAGGAATTTCTTATCATTCTGACTGTTGCCTTTTGCTGGGTTATTAGTGGTCTTAGGTGATTTAATGTTGTTGATCCCCATGCACAAATTCTATATGTGAGATAAGGGTAGATGAGTGAATGATACAGTGCAAGGAGAGATCAGTGAAATTGAAAGAAATTCGAAATATTTCTTTTCATATGCCAAAAACAAGGCAAAAACCACATCTAATATTGAATCCCTGCTCAGACAGGATGGAACTTACACAGATGACAACAAAGAAATGAGTGAGATATTGAAATTTCAATACGACTGTGTTCAGCGAGCCACTAATCAGAGTAAAGATCGACAATTCAAATAATTTTTTCGTGAATGAGCCTCAACCCTGTCAGTGTATGCCAAATCTTTGAGATAACCCTAACTCCTCCAGACTTTGAGAAAGCCATTGACAACATGCCCATGCACTCAGTCCTATGCCCAGACTTGTGAAACTCTGTGTTCATTCAGAACTGCAAGAAACTCCTTTCGCGAGCCCTAAGTATGCTATGAAGAAGGAGCACAGACACAGGTGGAATTCCAGTCACTTAAAACAACTGATAACTGGGCAGATGGATCTTCAACTTTTTAACCAATCGAACACAAAGAGTAGTGGTAAACATAACTGAATGGGAAGATGCCATAGTGAAGAGCTTTGTTCCACAAGGCACAGTACTCGCCCCTATCCTGTTCCTCATTCTCATATCAGACAGACATATGTAAACCATAGCACTATATCATCCTTTGCAGACGATACTAGGATCTATATGAGAGTGTCATCCATTAAGTATATGGTAAATCTCCAAGAAGATATAAACGAAGTTTTCCAATGGACAATGGAGAACAATATGATGTTAAAAATTCCAACTACTCTCTTATGGAAAACTGGAGTAAATAATAGCTAGAACTGAGTATACTACAAACTCTAATCACACAATAGACCGGAAAAGTAATGTAAGAGACCTGGGAGAGGTAATGTCTGAGGATCTCATCTTCAAGGATCACATCAGTGCCACTATCACATCTGTGAGGATAATGATAGGATGGATAATGAGAACGTTCAAAACAAGAGACGCCAAGTCACTGATGATAATTTTTAAATCACTTGTTCTCTCTATGTTGGAACACTACTGTACAGAAAATCTCCAAGGCAGGTGAAATCGCAGATGTAGAGAATATACAGAGAACCTTTACTGCACATGTAAGTTCCTTCAATCACCATGACTACTGGGAACGCTTGGAAGCACTTGACTTGTACTCACTGTAGCGCAGGCGAGAGAGATACTTCATAATGTACCCCTGGAAAATACTAGAGACTGGTCCCTAATCTGCACACAGAAATCACTCCCTACGAAAGCAAAGATTTGGCAGGCGATGCAACATACCCCAATGAAAATTAGGGGGCGTCATTAGCACACTAAAATAAAACATAATAAGTGTCCGGGGCCAAGACTGTTCAACAGCCTCCCAACAGGCATAAGGGGAATTACCAATAGACCCCTGGCTGCCTTCAAGAGGGAGCTGGACAGACACCTAAAGTCAGTGCCGGACCAGCCGGGCTGTGGTTCGTACGTTGGGCTATGTGCGGCCAGCAGCAACAGTCTAGTTAATCAGGCCCTGATTCACCGGGAGGCCTGGTGATGGACCGGGCCGCGGGGGCGTTAATCCCCGAAATACCCTCCAGGTAGGTAGACTCAAGGGAGGTCTTCCCTTCCTTGAATAGAGCTTAATTACCTCCAATCCCTCCAGGCTGTATATGAACCATATGGGCTTAGCGATACCCACTTTCCCTTCCCCATGAATGTCATAATAACAATCCTGGAATGAAAACAAAAATAGCTGCAGTGTCATAATAACACAAGGTGCTCTTAATATAGACAAAAAACAGAAAACTTTGTCGTACAGGTAGAGAGTGAAACTGAGGACATAGCAGGCGGCCACCGGTAGCGACTCGGGCATGAAACTGGGAAACCCATGCTTGGAAGGTCAGGTTGTTGCTACGTCTGCTAGAAACAGAATAAGAAATAACTCATATATGCGTATGTGAGGGAGAGATTATGTGAGATAAATGCCTTTCAAACATTATTTAATAGGGTGAAGGCTGTCGAAAGTTGTTAGGGCATACTTTGAACAGAAACAGAAATATCTTTTCAGGAATAGAAAATCATCTATTCCCGAGAAGGAACAGATGATTTTCTTTGTGCCACTGATACATGGCCTGATTCAGTTAGCTGACGCTCCCTTCCACAAACATGGCTGGCTTGGTTAGAACTTTGTAGGACGCATCTTGCCACCACTCTTGTTATTATAACACATTCTCCTAGAAGAACGTACTTTTTTTTAAGGCAGCTACAACAAAACATAGTCGACACAGAACACAAAACATAGTCTGCACACAGAAATCACTCCCTACGAAAGTAAAAGACTGGGCAGGCGATGCAAAATGCCGCCAATAAAAAGTAGGGGCGCCATTGGTACACTAAGAGAAAACACCATAAGTGTCCGGGGCCCAAAACTGTTCAACAGCCTCCCATCAAGCATTAGGGGAATTGCCAATAAACCCCTGGCTGCCTTCAAGAGAGAGCTGGACAGATACCTAAAGTCAGTGCCGGATCAGCCGGGCTGTGGCTCGTACGTCGGACTGCGTGCGGCCAGCAGTAACAGCCTAGTTGATCAGGCCCTGATCCATCGGGAGGCCTGGTCATGGACCGGGCCGCGGGGGCATTGATCCCCGGAATAACCTCCAGGTAACCCAAAGTCAAAGCGTTGGTTTTGCAATTCCTCTTAAGTGAACATTATTTTTTATATTCAGTATCTGTAAATGTCAGAGAGCATGAAATGTAGATGGGACTTCATGTGCGTGCTGTGAGAGCCACAAATGTACAGGATAGCTAATAATTGCTATAATTTTAATACCTAGGTGAGAGAATAAAGTAGTGTCCCCCACGGTTGTTGGTAGTGTGTATATTTTGATTTTAATAGATTAGGAAAGCTCTCGTGATTTATGTTTATTTTTTTATTAACTATATTGGATACATCAGCGGTGTGCTGCTAACATTCTGTATGATAGTTACACAATGGGAACAAAAGCTAGCTATGTTTACTTATATTCTATCACGCAGGGGTGTTCATACGTTGAAATCTGTCAACCTGAGCTGGGAGACTTCGGTAGGGCAATACGGATATCGTCAAGCATTCCATTCAAGGTTTATTAGCTACGGCAGCTTCAAAAATTTCGTTTCAGCATAGTAAGAGTTACTATTGCTTGGGAATTATCATCTCTAGGTGCAGCTTAGCCACTACAGAAGATAAATATAATGTTTACGATATCTCCATCATCACAGAACGGGGACAAGAGAAATTTTATATAAAAGACAGGGAAAAGAGAGGTAGGTGAGAGAAAAATATTTGGATTACATGATATATCTAACGAGGGAGCTGGACAGATACCTAACGTCAGTACCTGACCAGCCGGGATGTGGCTCGTTCGTTCGACTGCGTGTGGCCGGTAGTAATAGCCTAGTTGATCAGGCCATGATCCACCGCGAGACGTGGTCATGGACCGGGCTGCGGGAACTTTGATCCCCGAAAGATTCTCTAGGTAGAAGTATACGGGTAACAGCACCAGCCCACTCGACACATGCATTTATTCCGACACCTCATTATGTACCATCATCTATTGTTTCCTTTCTGTTAGGTATTCCCTGATTAATCACACTGCTTTTCCTGTTATTCCTGCCTGCTCCTCTAGCTCTTGTACCAGTCTCTGGTGCGGTACTGTGTCAAAAACTTTCTTACAGTCCAAGAAAATGCAATCTACCCATCCCTCTCTTTCCCGTCTTGCTTCTGTTACCTTGCCGTAGAACTCTTATTAGGTTTGTGATACGATCTGCCATCCCTAAAGGGCTGGTTGTCATGTATGAGCCCATTTCTTTCTAGGTTCTCCACCACTCTTCTGATGATCTCCTCCATGACTTTACATACCATATCAGTGGCATTAGTCTGTAGTTTAATGCCACCTGTCTATCTCCTTTCCTAAAAACTAGAACTTTATATGTTGTTTTCACAACTTTGGCGGTTGCCCTGTTTCGATAGATTTGTTGAAGATTGCTGCTGTCAGCACACACAGGGCTTCTGCTCTCTCTCTCAAGACCTTTGGAGAGAGGAATCTAACTCTCATAACAGTTTTTTCACCGCCTTGCCGGTTGTGTGTATTGTATCCAACATTTGCCAGTGTGCTCTACCTCCTCGCTTTGCTGGAAGCCTTTCTGTCTCCTCTGAGAATACCTCCCTAAATCTCATGCTTAGTTCTTCACATACTTCCAGCACCACGAACCAGTCAATGCAGGAGTTTACACTATACCCTGTGGAGGCTGTGACAAGATTTACGTAGGTGAAACAGCCAGAAACCTCGACACCCGCCTCAATGAACACATTTACGCATGTAGGAACGATAACCTGAACAACGCCTGTGTACAACACCGAAATTCCTCCAATCATCTCATGAAATTCAGAGACGCCCAATTAGTGATCAAAGAAACTAATTTCCGCAGACGCAAGTGCCTCGAATCAGCACTGATCGCTGTTTCGAATACAATTAAACAAAACAACGGCAGCTTCACCATCTCCGAAGTCTTAGCAAGAATCCTCCTGAAAACAGTAAACCCTGCCATCCCATAGTCTCTCCTGTTATACTACACAAAGCACAGAGAGTGAACACTGAAACAAGCTGCCTCATTCCAGTCTATATTTGTCCAACCTATTTTTATGTTACCCAAGTAATAGCTTTTATATCCTTTTACTCATGTACGAATTAATTGCTCTACCATATTGTATTACTTTTGTCACTACCACTACTACTACTACTACTACTACTACTACTACTACTACTACTACTACTACTACTACTACTACCACTAGTGAACATCGAAATGGTACCTCACTAGTATTCACCTCACTCTGATCCTATATATACCCTCTGTGTCCATGTATTGTTTGTAATGGCTTGATAAAGCTCCTGGAGAGCGAAACGTTGCCACAATAAATGTCACATTAGTTGCACTTGTGTCCTTTTACTTTACATATTGTCGGTAATTCTACCAACTTTATTTCGATAGATTTGTTGAAGATTGCTGCTGTCAGCACACACAGGGCTTCTGCTCTCTCTCTCAAGACCTTTGGAGAGAGGAATCTAACTCTCATAACAGTTTTTTCACCGCCTTGCCGGTTGTGTGTATTGTGTCCAACTTTTGCCAGTGTGCTCTACCGCCTCGCTTTGCTGGAAGCCTTTCTGTCTCCTCTGAGAATACCTCCCTAAATCTCATGCTTAGTTCTTCACATACTTCCTGATCGCTCATTGTGAGCTCCCTGCCTTCCTTCTTCATTCTGATTACCTAGTCCTTGACAGTTGCTTTCTTCCGGATTCGACTGTATAACAGTTTTGGGTCGGATTTGGCTTTCGATGCTATGTCATTCTCAAATTGCCGTTGAGGCTCCCTCCTTATCTATGCATATTCGTTGCTGGCTCTTCTGCTCAACTCCTTGTTTTCCTGAGTGTTATATTTTTGCCTTCTATACTTTTTCATGCTCTAGCACACTTGACTTCGACCTCTCTACGCCTCCGGGTAAACCATGGCCTTATTCTGGTCTTTCCATTGCTTCTATTGCCCCTAGGTACGAACTTCGCCTCCCTTCAATTTGTGGTTACATGTTTCATCATTTCATTTGCTGCCTTTCCCTCTAGTTATCTTCCACACTGCACCTCATACAGGAATTTTCTTATGCCTGCCTGCTGGCAAATTCAGCGTGGACAGTTGGGATATTCTCAAACACCCCACAATATATCAAGTATTTACACAGATTCAAGTACACCAGTTCACCAGGCCTTAATTAAGTCACTGACAACCGGACACTCAACTACATAATGATAAAGATCATGTGCCTTCTCTTCTTCACAGAGCTTACGTTTGCAACAAGCACGGTTGGGAGTTTCAAATGATTTAATTACATTCATTTACCACACGTGACGGTATTCCAACCTGATTCTGGCAGCCACAGCGTCACACAGTCTAGTGGACGTTTCATGTTGTCCATACACATAACTTTCTGGTAGAAACCGATCATAGTGTTTGATACTATCTTCCTCCGGTCTCAGTATCTGAGTTTTCCGGTCCACCAGATCTGATATTCTTCACCAGGATGATTTTAACAGCAGAGAGAGGAATGCCCAGTACTATCCCCATCTCCGGTCTGTCACAAAGAGATCTATTTTTTTTATTAGTATAATCATAATAGTCAGTTCTTATGAGAGAAAGTATCCAGACATGAGATTCGAAAGCCTTTTTTTTTCCTGAGCACGATTTAGGTTATTTTTTAATGTTCCTGCTCAGTTTAATTAGATTACTCACATTTACCTTTAGCCACTCAGCGTACAAGTGTGAGCTGGCATGTTATTGACATTAACATGATATTGGCATGAAACAGCACATCTCTGAACCATGCTGACGACGTCCCATTTTTCATGACCTTAGCACAGAAGAATGTGCTTAACTGTACTTATTCTGCCATGTACTGCAGGAGGATTCACTTCTGCATTTGTGTTTATGATTCTAGTGAACGTAGGAGCAGTAGGAACTAGTCTCTTGCCCTTACTTCGGATTACTTTCGTGTTTATTAGGCAAAGTGCGTGAAACGTTAAGTGTAGGTTATGGTAATGAGTAATTTGTAGTTTATTCCTTAGTCTTTCTCGGGGATTTGACAACCATACAATGATTGGCCTCGGGCAAATGCAGTCAGCGAAAAATTATGTAATGTATGGGTACAAGAAAGCTATAAGATGAATCAGTGTTGTCAATAGGTTTTATAAGAATAAGAAATGAAAAAACAGATGATTTCTCATTTTTTCATACAAATTTATACCGAAGTATTCGTACAAATTAACAGATACACATGCATGAATATAGATTTCTAACCACTTCTTCACTTATTCCCGGTGGCCTGGTGGCTAAAGCTCCCGCTTCACACACGGAGGGCCAGGGTTCGATTCCCGGCAGGTAGAAACATTTCTACGTGTTTCCTTACACCTGTTGGCCTGTTCACCTAGCAGCAAATAAGTACCTGGGTGTTAGTCGACTGGTGTGGGTCGCATCCTGGGGGACAAGATTGAGGACCCCAGTGGAAATAAGTTAGACAGTCCTCCATGACGCACTGACTTTCTTGGGTTATCCTGGGTGGCTAACCCTCCGGGGTTAAAAGTCCGAACGAAATCTTATCTTAAGGAGCCGCGTTATCTTTATCATTCATAATCCTGGAATCAGACTATCGTTGCGGGTCTTTTCCCTCAAGAAAGCCAGACAGGTTTACTCACCTTGAGGTTACCGATGAGCAATGATGAATAAAATTAAGAAAGTCTGGCGTTAGCTTTTGCCAATAAGGATTTCTCGTTTTGATTATTTTCTCCTATTATAAACTAAGTGACATGAGATGCAATTATTTTTAGTGTGATTTGGCTGTAATTTAAAATCTAAAATTTTCCATATGTGAGGTTGAACCAGACAGTTTTTTTCCTATTTACTTTCTTCGTACAAAACTGAAGATTTATTATTATAATTATATTCACCGGAAGTGCTTAACCCGTAAGGGTCATACAGTGCGTGGGGGGGATTGGAAGACATTCAGGCTCAATCCAAGAAAGGAGAGAACAGGTCCAGTTCCTTGGATGAAGAGCTCACCAGCGTTAAGTAACCTCCTGGGGGGGGGTTGTCCATTCCAGGAACCCAGTCCACTGCCTTTTTTCATGTCATTTCTGTTCTTACTGATTTATTCCGTATTTACTAAGTAGGAAATATATGTAATGACATTTACATATACTATATAATTCTACCACAAATTATGTATCTTTATATCACTTAATAGCATGATAGTTTAAGATGTAAAATATATTTTGAAGCTCTTAAATTTATCCCACATCTTTTTTTTTAAATGTGATATGAACAAGAGTATTTTCTGAAATGTATTATACTTCTAGAAATATTCTGCAATTTAAAATAAAAAAAAAATAAAATGAGAAGCTACATAAGCCAAGTGATTCTGTCCCAGCAGACAGAGTTAGCTCGTTTCTCGAAGCTTCTCAACCCCACTTGTTATTTTAAGGTTTGTAATTAGCTGTACACTAACACCAGGAATGCTTTGATCCATAAAATATGAATTAAAGGACACGAAATGAATATACCAACCACCTATTCACTAACATCAGGAAAACTAATCCATAAATACCGGTTTAGGGGGTGAACTCATGGTGTACACTGCCTGGTGTTTGTACCCTGCAACAAGACGAAGGCCAACAGGTATATACAGGAAATGAATATCTGGCAACACAGGCAAGTGGTAAAGGAAGACCAGAACACCTCCTCTACCTCAGTGAGACTCCAGCAGCCAGGGAAGCACAAGTGAAGATATTGTTGTTCTTCATCTAGTTCTCGGGTAGGACTTTTTTTGTTTTACGAACACAGGGGCGCTGCATTAGACAAGTCTTACGCACAATTATTGTTACTCATAATATTATAAATCTTACTCGCATTCAAAAATTCACACACACACTTTCCAAATTATTTTGGTAAAGTTATTAAATGATAGCAGTAGCTTCGGTGTATTGTGTGAATATCTATAATAATATTCTTCATGTCCGGGTTCTTTTATAAAGACTTTTCAGTATGTCTTTGAGGTGATAGCGTTATTATACACTTCACATCCATTTTGTGGGTCGTATGCCAAAAAATTAGAGAGGTACATGATGTGTTCTGGGATTGGTCCTCTTAATTTATATTATGTGGATACTGATCACTTACTCCGGCGTGAATTATATAAACTTGATAAATCACTCTCACTCTTTAATAATAATTGAAGATCTTGCTCATTTAACTTTATAGATTAAAGCATAGATAAAAACGATGCTAGAATGGAGGGAGAACCGGTTTTGCCCTGGTATAAACATGGCTGCCAGGACTTTTAAGAGATGGACTTTGTTTCCCGGGTTTGAGGACGTATTTCAAGAGGTGCCTTGGATCTGGTGAAGGGCTTATTATCTAAGGAATTAGAGCAACCCTCTTCCTTAGAGCACAACTTAATTGGCTTCCATTCTCAAGGCGTTGTATGATAGTACGGGCTTCTCCATGAATATAAGTTTTTCTCCAAAATAACTTTAATGTAATAAAATTTCACTGATATAATAATGGTAATTTTTTGAAAATTCTTTTTAATGGTAAGTAGACTTTGTGTAACGCAGTAATTATGAGAATTATAAATATCATTGCTGAAATTTAATCAATACTTCGGTTTAAAATCTTAATGTTTTCTGCATCATATATTTAAGTTAGAAATTTATTGGTGTGTATTCTACATTTTTTTATGTAAAAAGTTTGTGGTTTTCGTAAAAATATTTTTGCCTAAAACGTTTCACAGGTTGCTATCATCTGTAATACACAATCGGTGGCAAAATTAAAGTTGTTCAAAGAAAATTGTGCAAATGTGTGAATAAAGAATATTTACAAAGAAAAATGAGTGATAGAGATATGCTACCAGTGAAAGCCAAACAGTCACTGGACTTGCTCCAGTAATTTTATAGGTAGGACGTTTTTCCCAGACTAAACCCCGGGAGAGCTTAGCACAAGGTCTCCCTGCTGGGTATTTCCCCGGAGTGGCGAGGACTTCCAGCACCAGTGATGAGAATTTCCCAACATACCACACTTTAATAGACTGTCCCAGACATGCTTTTTCCTCTCTAAATGTTTCATTATTGATGCATAATCTCTGAATTTGTTGGAACTGAATTGCTGCTTAATCTATTAGATCCGCCTTTTACTCTCGTCCTCAGTCTGTGCCTGTACTTTACCCCTATCAGCCACCACTATAATTTATGGATGATAAACGTACATGGGTTTAAGGTTTATGCGCTAATATAACAAGGAAACCGTAATGTGAAATTAGAAAGTAAATCACTTTGATGGAACGAATTTATAATAACCTTTTCCTTAAACTGAAACTGATTGCTTCCCATTTCTCGGTTTAGCTCTCCATATTACATGGTATAAACCTTGGTAATAGACACCGACAAGCTGGTTTAGAAAGATACTTTTCAAATTCAATTTTTATTACTTTGCAAAAAGATACTTTTCAAATTCAATTTTTATTACTTTGCAAAGTTTACAGTGTGTAACTGACATGTAATAAGGGGTCTATTACCATGCATAGTTAAAGATGTGTAATTTCAATACTGATTTAAAAAGAGCAAAGAAAGCCACTGTCATACCGAGGCATTTCGGGCAGACTAAACCTAATTAATGATTTACAGACTTAATACTAAACATGTATATATATCATAGTTGGTTCGAATTGAACATTGATTTTTTTATATATCAACATAGGTAGTTACAGCATTATAATGTATCACATTATAATAATGAGATTGAAACAATTTTAGTTTTGAAGTAATTTATATAACTTGTCAAATTTTGGGTTGAAGGTGGCGGTAGTATCTAGCTTTGGGAGGTGAGGCGAGATCAAAGTAGTCCCTTGAAATTGGTGTGCAGGCAAGGATCCTTTTGTTTTTAGGCAATGAGTTCCAAATCTTTGGGCCCTTTATATTCATTGCATTTTTGCATAGGGAGAAATGGACACGAGGGATATCAGTGTTTTGTCTCGTGTTATGCAAGTGCGTTCTGTTGTAGTTCTCAAGGAGTTTGAGGGGAGGGTTTATATTGGAGAATGTTCTGTGTATGTAGTAGGCGCAATAATATAAGTGGATATTTTGTATGTTAAGGAGGTTCAAGCTCTTAAATAGCGGTGGGGTGTGTTGCCTGGCGCAGGAGTATGTAATCATTCTCACTGCAGCTTTCTGTTGTATAAGGGTTTAAGGTGATCTGCTGTGGTTGAACCCCATGCACAAATACCATAGGTGAGGTAAGGGTAGAGGAGTGGTAAAGAGCAAGAAGTGCCGTTTAGGGTACATAGTACCGTATCTTAGAGAGGATGTCTACTGTTTTGGAGATTTTTTTGGAAATATGCTGTATGTGGGTTTGAAATTTAAGACAGCTGTCAATGTGGAGCACTGGAAATTTTCCGTCAGTGTCTTGAAATGGAGGAACCATTTATCGATATGTCTAGCTGAATATTTGCAGCTCTGTTGCCAAATAGTATGAAGTAGGTTTTGTCGATATTGTTTGTCGTCATCAAAGATGATATTTTTAGCAGCTCATCATTTACAGTGTTTCTAAGTATGGTTTGGTTTGGGTGAAAGATATAGGTAGTGTCATCTGCAAAAAGAACTCGTTAAAGTAGTTTGGAGGCGTTGGGGAGGTCGTTGATGTAATGAGTAATGGTCCAAGGGCACTGCCCTGGGGGACTCCAACTACAACAGGTTGTGTGGTGGAGGCAATACCATTTGTGTATACATAAGAACATAAGAACATAAGAACGAAGGAACACTGCAGAAGGCCTACTGGCCCATGCGAGGCAGGTCCAAGTCTCCTACCGGCTTAAGCCAATGCACCCAACCTAGTCAGGTCAGGTCACATTGACTTAAGGGAGGAACACGGCAACCGACCTGTTAGCACAAGCTATCAGGTCTAACTCACACCCACCCACATCTACTCATGTATTTATCCAACCTATTTTTAAAGCTACACAACGTTCTGGCCTCTATAACGGTACTTGGGAGTTTGTTCCACTCATCCACAACTCTATTACCAAACCAGTACTTTCCTATATCCTTCCTGAATCTGAATTTTTCCAACTTAAAACCATTGCTGCGAGTCCTGTCTAGGCTAGATATTTTCAGCACACTATTTACATCCCCTTTATTTATTCCTGTCTTCCATTTATACACCTCAATCATATCCCCCCTAATTCTACGTCTTTCTAGAGAGTGCAGTTTCAGGGCCCTTAGTCTATCCTTATAGGGAAGGTTTCTGATACATGGGATCATCTTTGTCATCCTCCTTTGTACATTTTCCAGAGAATTTATATCCATTCTGTAATACGGTGACCAAAACTGTGCAGCATAATCTAAATGAGGCCTAACCAAGGATGTATAGAGTTGAAGAACAACCTGAGGACTCCTATTATTTATGCTTCTTGATATGAAGCCAAGGATTCTATTAGCTTTATTGCGAACACTTATGCACTGTTGTCTTAGTTTCAGATTACTGCTAACCAGAACTCCTAAATCTTTTTCGCAATCCGTAATATTAAGATCTACATTATTTAGTTTATATGTGGCATGGTTATTGTCCTGTCCAACATTTAGAACTTTGCATTTGTCTATATTAAACTGCATCTGCCACTTCTCCGACCACTGCATCAGTCTATTCAAATCTTCCTGGAGTGCTCGAATGTCCTCGTCAGAATGAATTCGACGGCCTATTTTGGTGTCATCGGCAAACTTGCCGATGTCGCTCTTTATGCCCTCATCTATGTCGTTTATGTAGATTGTGAACAGCAGGGGGCCCAACACTGACCCCTGTGGAACACCGCTCGTGACGCTTCCCCACTCTGATTTCTCCCCATTTATACAAACTCTCTGCTGCCTATTTGTCAACCATGCCTCTATCCAGGAAAAAATTTCTCCTCCTATTCCATGTGCTTTAATTTTCCTCAATAGTCTCTGATGTGGGACCCTGTCAAAAGCCTTACTGAAGTCCATATACACAATATCATATTCATTACCATGATCTACCTCCTCAAATACCTTAGTGAAAAAAAGTTAATAAATTCGTAAGGCAGGAACGCCCCTTTGTAAAACCATGCTGAGATTCGTTGATTAATTTATGCTTTTCAAGATGGCTACGAACTGCCTCGGCAATTGATTCCATAAATTTTCCCACTATGGAGGTTAGGCTTATTGGTCTATAGTTCGAAGCTAAGGACCTGTCACCTGTTTTGAAAATAGGTATCACATTTGCCATTTTCCACTTATCTGGCACCATGCCAGTTTGTAGTGATATGTTGAAAAGATTAGCCAAAGGTGTGCTAAGCTCCTCTTTACATTCCTTTAGAACCCTTGCATACAGTTCATCAGGGCCTGGGGATTTGTTAGGTTTTAATTTATCTATTTGCCTAAGGACCATGTCACTTGTGACCCTAATAGTGCACAGTTTATTATCGTCCTGTTCTACATAATTTATCATTACTGGAATATCGCTGGTATCCTCCTGTGTAAAAACTGAGAGGAAGTATGTGTTAAAAATTCTACACATTTCCTTATCACTGTCAGTGAGCTGACCCGAGGAACTTTTGAGTGGGCCTATCTTGTCCCTGATCTTACTTCTGTATACCTGAAAGAATCCTTTTGGGTTAGTCTTCGATTCTTTTGCAACTTTAACCTCATAATCTCTTTTTGCTTTTCTAATTCCCTTTTTTATTTCTCTCTTTAACTGAATATATCTATTTCTTAATTGCCCCTCTCCTCTTTTGATTTGCCTATATATGCCTCTCTTTTGACCAATCAGATATTTTAATCTATTGTTCATCCATTTAGGATCATTTTTGTTTGATCTGATTTCCCTATTTGGAACATAATTTGACTGAGCAGCTAGAACTATGCCCTGGAAAGCATCATATCGGCAACCATCACCACCTACCTGACCCTTAGTCAGGTCATTCCAGTTCAGCCCACCTAAGTAATTTTTCAGTCCTATGAAATCAGCCAAGCGAAAGTCAGGGACGGAGACTTGATTGCCATTATTAGGGGAATTCCATGATATATTAAAACTGAGTGATTTGTGATCACTCTCCCCAAGCTCATCATTAACCTCAAGATTATTAATTAGTGTTTCCCTACTGGCAAGAACCAAGTCAAGGAGGTTATTTCCCCTAGTTGGCTCTGTCACAAACTGTTTTAAAAAACAATCCTGGATCGTGTCAAGAAAGTCACCCGACTCTAAATTTCCTGTCAAATTGCTCCAGTCAATCTGTCTATAGTTGAAATCTCCCATTAGCACAACATTTTCGTATGTAGATGCCTTACGAATTTCGTCCCATAGAAGTTTACTGCACTCCCTATCAAGATTTGGGGCCCTGTAAATCACACCCAAAATTAGTTTTTCTCGGCCCTCGAGAAGCTGTAACCAAACAGATTCAGTGGCTGACGCTTCTAATTTAATATCTTGTCTAACACAACAATTTAAGTTGTCTCTGACATACATCGCTACTCCACCACCTTTCCTGTTGACCCTGTCAGTGTGGAATAATTTATAGCCTTGTATGTGACATTCAGAAGGCATCTCTCTATCTTTCAGATTGAGCCAGGTCTCTGTTATAGCAATAATATCTATGTTTCCTGCACTTGCAATTAATCTTAGCTCATCTATCTTATTTCTAACACTCCTGCTATTAGTATAGTAAACCTTAAGGGAGCTAGTCCCTTGCTGCCCTCTGCTGTCCCCCTTTGTTTGCTGACCTGTTCTATTGTCTTTATTTATAACTTCATGCTGAATGCCTTTTATACATTTACTGTTTCCAACCCTAGTGTTGCAACCTGCTTGTTTCCCACACACACCCATACCTCTATCTTCCATCAGTTTAAAATCATAGGCATTTCACCAATGGCCTTCTCAATCGAGTCTGCAAGTGCTACCACCCCTGCCCCAGAGAGATGTACCCCATCCCTTGCATACATATCATGTTTGCCATAAAAGTTGTTCCAGTTGTCAATGAATGGGATTGCAAGTTCCTTGCAGTATCTGTCTAGCCAGCAATTTACACCAATTGCCCTAGACAACCATTCATTTCCTACTCCCCTTCTAGGCAAGATGCTACATATGATTGGGATCCCTCCCTTAGACTTAATGAAATCTATAGCTGACCTGTATTTATCTAGCAGCTCTTCTCTCCTACCCTTCCCAATATCATTTCCACCAGCACTGAGACAGATAATGGGCTTGTTCCCATTACCTGACATGATATTATCCAGCCTGTTGACAATGTCCCCAACACCAGCTCCAGGGAAGCACACTCTCTCTCATCTTCTTATTCCTATTACAAAAAGCACGGTCAATATATCTTACCTGAGAGTCACCAACCACAAGAATGCGCTTACCTTCATTAGCAGGGGCAGTAGTACCCTTACCTTCACTGGCCACTGAAGTACATTCATCCTGGAGAACAGAGAAGCGATTTCCTACCTTCAGATCTTCACTCTTAACTTTCCTTACTCTGATGCACCTCCCATTACTGTGAACAACTCGCCACTTGTAGCAGGTGCTGGGCTGCACCTCACTGCTGGTAGCCGTTGCTACCTCCCCAACTACAGCCTCATCACAGCGAGAGACAGACTGCACCTCACTGCTAGAAGTCTCATTCTCCACAACTCCAGCCACCTCACACTCTCTCCCAGACCCATTGAGGTGGACCTTCAGCCTACTAATCTCCTCCTGGAGAAGCAAGACCTCCTCCTTCAACTCTCCAACCTCAGTTTTTAAAACACTGCAGAAGCAAGCCATGCTTTGTAACCGTCCACGCTAGTCCCCAAAGCAGCTCAGGGTCTGTGACCTCGTGACGACTGACCACTGACCACTGATGTCTATTTCCAAGATATGATTTTAGGTAATCAAGCGAGTCCTCTGACCCCGTAATGTTCAAGTTTTAGGTGCAAGTGATCGTGGTCAACTGTATAAAATGCTTTCCGTAGGTCTATGAAGAGGCCCAGTGGAATCTCCTTATTTTCCAGTGCCGTATATAAGAGCTCGAGCATGTGTATAATTGCATCATTTGTGCTTTTGCTTGGCTTAAATCCAAACTGACGGGGGTTAAGTATGTTGTGGGATACAAGGTAAGAGTAAACTTGCTTGTGTATTATTTTTTCGAAGATTTTAGATAGAAGGGGTAGGTTTGATATAGATCTATAGTTATTTAAATCAGTAGCATCACCTCCTTTGTGGATTGGTGTAACCCTTGCTGTCTTGAGTAGGGATGGGAAGGTTGATGTTTCAATGGACTTGTTAGTGTTGCTATAATGGATGACAGCAAATGGGAAGCTTTTTTCATACATAATTGGTAGTAAGCTATTTAGATCTCCTGACTTGTTTTTTAGTGTTTTGATGAGCGAAATTTCAGTAGGGTTTGTTGGTCAGTAAAAACAGTATTTGAGTAGTTGCCAGTGAGGTAGTTTTTTTGGTTGGTTGTTTGAGTTTGGGATTTAGCTTGCTAGTGTTGTTCCTATAGTGGAGAAAACACAAGGACATTTTATTAGAAAGCATTTCGGTCCTGGGACGTTCATCATTATACCACCTCAACAAGGCAATTTTCCAGGATGTTGGTTACGAAAGCTATTGGCTTTTACCAGAAGGGACAGGTATCCTCTGTATGTTGTGTCCATAGTGTTGCAGTGTTAGCCTGTATATAAACCTTGATAATAGATATAGACAAGTTAGTTTAGAATGACACGTGAACAAGCACTAGGGCATTTATTGTAAAACGTTTGTCCCGGGACCTTGATCAATGTCAAAGAGCCTTGATCGACCGAAACTAAACTCAACTACATAACTTTTTCAGGATTTTATAGACAAAAATTATTGCTTTAGTTGTACTTTCCAGCATTTGATCATAATTATGGGCTAAGTATAATGAACTGTAAATAATTTTCAAATAACTTAAAACTGCATAATTTTGAATAACTTTTAAAACTACATCTCGGTCTACGCCTGTTAGAGCAAAGTACAGCATATTTTCGTACAGATATATTCGATGCTAGTTTTTACAGCTGATAAAATAGTTTTAAGTAAAAAGTTGAGCTGCTGAGTTGTCGGGGAAGACCAAGTTCTCAACACTTACGCCGTTCAAAGTTCCGGGTATTTTACGGTCAACTTTATTTTTCCTTTACAGAGCAACTTAATTATTCTTGTGTTTTGTCTCCATCTCCCAAGTTGGGTAACTGACGTGGTGGGGGGAATTCCGTGGATTGTGCTCGAGAGATACACGAACCTGTAATTGTGGTAATCTGTTTTAGATTTTTTTACTGCCAGTCATCTGGGCAAACTTTCCTGTTGTCTACGTTATCAGTCAGGCTAATGCTACATTCAGGTCCACATAGCCATCTCAGTCGGGTTGATCAGTCCTTCGCTCTGTAGACTGTCTTGTAAAGTCACAAACGCTCTGCCTCCTGCTCTTCCTAGTCTCCCTGCAATCCCCCTTGGGGAAGGGAACTCTACCTTTCATCTTTATCCTTCTTTCAAGATGAATTCTCCCAAGAGCGAATGACTCGCTGCCGTTAGTAATGGTCATGTCAAGATCAACACGATTGTCACTGAAAGAAGCTTTGTTGTAGTTTGCGACCACTGTCGAAGTTGAAAAACTACTTACTTATAAGTGAGCTATTTGAAATGAATGACGTGCCCAAGTTTGTCTTCCCGTCCTCTCCACCATCGGCCCACATCAAGTTCACGAGAGATTTGGTCAATGTTGCAACACCAGCATACCCTTCCCAAGCAACTCCACCGCCACCTCCACCAGCTACAAGTGACGCCACTCCACCTCCAGCCAATGAGAAGCCTTCATTGCCTCCACTCATCCATGGATCCAGTCAATCAGCTTTTCCAGCGTCACCTACCGCGGACCAACCCGAGATCTCGCCTAGCACGCCACAACCTCCTTCCAAGAGGGCTAAACCTTCGCCCACCACGCCATCTCTTGAGTCAAGATTGGATACAGTTCCGTTTGATGACCGATCTTCTTTCATCCACTGGCCTGGCATTACCTTCTCATGCTCAAGAAATGCTCTTACCCAACCTGCGCCACCAACTTGAGAATAATAGTTAAATTTATAAGTGCCACTTATGTCTGTACTTTACCACTGTTCCTTCAAGGAATCACACAAGCTCTTGACGAAAACCGGGGTGCTATACATAAGAAAACAAAACTCAACCTTGTTCCTGTCTCACGCTTAAAGACCATAAAAAAAATGGATCCAACACTGACAAATTGGAAATTATTAAATATCGCCACAACTCCAAGTAAATTGATTCCCCACCGACCAGTCATCATGTAGCAGCTACCCTTCGTCGTCATCTTGCCTTCCTGCCGACTTCCAGACACCATTCACCAGAAAGATTGAGTTTTCGCCCACCATGCAAGATGCAGCCAGCCTCTGTTGTGTTCTCGTGTGTCTACATCCCCCTTGCCATCTGCTTCCTAGGCTTACGGTTGGGTTTAGTCCCGACTCCTCTCTTCTACTCAAGACATTCCTCTCACCGGCTATTCTTCGTTCTGTCCCCACTTCTCCCGATCCCCTCGCCCTCAGTGGGTTCTTACTCGAGTCCTTCGTTCGTTCGTGATCAGTCATCTCGCTTGGATCACAGGATTCATAGGGTACACATCAGAGATTACAAACAGTCACATCCCAGCTCCTTTGCAGTTTCTACGATACCAGTTGAGGAGGGAAACTTTTACCTTTGGTAATCGCTATCTCTGCTCTTCCACGTTGTATTCACATCGTATAACCCAGTAGTGGAACAATTAGTGAATCCAACAAACTAGCCCTAGCCGCTGCTGTGAAGAATAGCTTGCAGGTCAAACTTAGCGAGATTCACTCGCTCAGAGAAGCTTTCATTGTCTGTAATGACTATTTTGAAGCTGGAGAAACTCGTTACTATTGCTGCAACTACTCTCAATGAATGTGGTTTCCAAGTTCGGTCTTCTCCAGCTCTGAGGGCAAAGAAATGTCTTCATTAAATGATTGGACAAACTCATAACCCAATCTATCGACGAACTCAAGGCATTAGAGGACCAAAATTCTTGGGCCACTGTTGACTCCACAAAAATTCCTGCTGCCTCTTCAGTGCTCAAGATAATTTTTATCGACGTTAATATGGCTGCCCAAGCTCTTGCTGACGAACCGGCAATCATTTATTACTACATAAACCCAAGTCACATTGAACCTGAGTGATAGAAACAGCACACCCTGTTGGACCTGCTACTCATACTTGCATCTATCAAGACTGTCCAATCAAGGACAAGAAATTCTGTTCGAACTGTGGCTGTGAAGGGCATGACTTCAAGACTTGCACCACCACCTTTCCTGAAAATGCCCCATGAGGAAAGAAATAATGAACTCAAGATGACCTCTACTAAATCTCCAACGTATGCTACCATCACTAAGCTTCAAGCCGACACCACAAAGATTCTTTACGTTCTCCACCAGCAACTCTATCCACTACCATCTATTGCATAATGTATGCACATCTTGCAAATGCAGCACAACCTGGATCGTTTAACGCAACTATCAATGAACTCTTCCGCCTCAACAGTATGCCAAGTTTAACCTTCTCTGATTCTACACCTTCAGCCCACATAAAGATTATTCCCAAAGTTATAACCTTCACTGCACCTGCAGACCGGAGGTGCCATAGCACCGTTCCTGAACCATCTCCAACTACGGACACTCTTCAAGGGAGGTTCCTTGATGTTGGTGAGGGGCTCTTGATCTAAGGAATTAGATCTGTTCTCCAGTTCTTCGAATGATTCTGAATAACTTTCATCCCCTCCCCCACACACTGTAATTCCTACTGGTTTAGTGCTCCCCCATGATTATAATAATAATCATCTAATACGGACAAGACTCCTACCAATCTCAACCCCGATAAGCCACCAACAAATTACACCAGTGCTCCTGAATCATAACCTTCGCCTCAAGCCTACCAACCTATTGAAGATACACAACTATTCGAGGAAGAGGAAGAATGTCCCTCCTACGAAAATGGAAGGGGTTGGTAGGATATATCCTTCTACAAAACTGAACCATACATCGATGCTATATATTGCAAAGAACCGTTCTCTCGACTTCAAAAAGGAACTGTCAAATATACCTGCATCCCGGAAAAACTATGTACAACCCGGGCCCTAATTGAATCCATTGGAAGGATTAAAAAATGACTCGCAGCAATGGATTAAAGTTGGAAAAAAATAAGGTTTAGAAAGGATATAGGACAGCATTGGTTTTGTAATAGATTTGTGTATGTCTGGAACTAACATCAGAGTAGCGTCATTGAATCGAGTATACCTGGAGAATCGTCATTGAATTGAGTATACCTGGTGAGGACAAGTACATGAGTGGGTGTTGGTGAGACGGTAGGCCGGCTGCAGGGCTTTCTCCTCTCTTATGTTCTTACATAGAGGAGGAGGAATTATCAGACAGAAGTGGTAAGCGAAAGTATGTGTCAGCATCTCAAAAGACTAACACGGTGAAGGTGGAGAATGTATGCAAAGTAAAACATTAAAGATTTAAGTAAAGGGTAATCCTAGATTGCAAAGACTGACTACATAGGAACAAATCACTGGAGGCTCCAGGTACTTTGTAGCAACCATACAATAACTCGCACGGATTAAAAAATAACCTAGTGTTAGAAAACGGTCAAATTAAGAGATGACATGTCAGTGTATACAAGTGTTTTGTAATGTCTCGTGTTTATCCTGATGGATATTTTGAGCTTGCTATGCATGGACTACGAAAATGAGTGGGTGGATCTTTCAGTATCCCTGTTCCCAACCTATAACTTTCATGAGTTACATGATCCAGATGTAAACAGGAATAGTTGGAATCTTACAGATATGAATAGTTATTCTAGTGTTGAGTGATATATAATTTAATTAAGGTGTAGTTTGATTAAATATTCAATGATCCAGGTACAAAATGTTTCAGCAAATTCAATTTTATCGAATGATTTTTTGTTTAACCTTATTCGACAAACTATCAAATCTTATAGGTATTTGATAAAATTTATGTATTTTTCACCTAAACTTTGATAAATTACACACGTGCAACACTCGGGTATTTTTATTGTGGAAACGTTTCGTCCCACACTGGCTTCATCAGTCCAGTACAAAGAATGGTGAAGGCCAGAAGGAGTTTGAGGTAATCAGTCCCCCAACCCGTAGTCGATGTAATCAGTCCATCATTCTAGAGAAGAATACAGCATATGCTCGAAGAAAGGGCTTATATACTCAAGACAGGTGAGGGGAAGCAATCGTAGGCGGTGTCACCATGGAATAAGTAAGTTTATTCAGGTAAACACAAATAGTTACATAGAATTATCATACATAGCACCATATGTGTAGAGAACCTGGGATAACCCAAAAGTCAGAGTGACTTATTTCCATTGGGGTCCTTTTACCTTATTATAATATAAAGGTTATAATATTTTCTTATTATTCTATAATGAAGATAACATCTTATTATCATACTAAAAAGACTATCTACTACACGAGGGTCATTACTAGGAATAAGGTAAAATTTACACGTATGTTAGCTAAAAAATAGAAAATCATTCCCCTCCCTTTCTGTAGCTACATTCATCAGACACCTTTTGGCAGTCTTCTTGAACTGGTTCATGCTATGACTAGCTTTGACATGTGCAGGCAGTCTGTTCCATTCCTTTATTGCTGTACAATAAAAGGTGTTTGAAGCCTGGCCACTGACTGTGGGTACTACAAAGTTGTGCTCTCTCCCCTTAGTACTATGATTGCTTTGGTTCCCAACCTTGACAAAATTGACAGCAAGATATTCTGGACACTGTTTGTGGACACATCCACAGGTGGAATTAAGTCATATCTGCAGATTAAGCAAGCGTAGAATTGCCTTAAGATGTTCAAATGCTGCACTTATGTATAATTTATCAACTTATCGGTTCTCTGAACCGTTTATCTACATTCCTGTCAGACACAGCAACATCTTGGGGTCTTTAAACAGGAAATTCTATGCTTGTCTAATCTATAGTCATGACCTACTTCCACGGTGACACCGCCTACGACTGCTTCCCCTTACCTGTCTGCAGTACATAAGCTCCTTCGGGCATATACTGTATACTTATAAAGACTGATGGACTGATTACTTTCAAAAACCTGATCTTCACCATTCTTCTTTGTATTAAACTGATGAAACCACTGTGTGACGAAACTTATCCATAATAGATACCCAAGTGTTGCACATGTCTAATTTATCACTTTGTCGGTTCTCTGAACCATTATCTACATACCTAAACTTTATGGAGATATTAATATTATTTTTTCAGGGAAAATGAAGTGTCTTGGAGTCGGGTTGCTTTTCCTCGCTGCAGTCACTGCACAAAGTACGTAAGAGAATGTGGATTTAGCCGATAGTAACTTTTATTTTTAAAAAAATGTATAGCTTTAATTCTGAAATTTTTCTTAGGCAAAAGTGTACAAATACTTGTTTATACAAAAATTTTTAAATACTAAAGGCACTAAAAAGATAAAAAAAAATAAATACAGAAGTAATCGTAATGACACGATTGCAAATAAACCATACCCCCGGCCGGGATTGAACCCGCGGTCATAGTCTCAAAACTCCAGCCCGTCGCGCTAACCACTAGACCAGCTAGCCACAATAAGATTTATCCAACTAGGTATATTTCTACACCATAGGAAGGTTAGCACAGGCACCTCTGTAAAAACTTGCATTTGTGGTCACAGAGGTGCCTGTGCTAACCTTCCTATGGTGTAGAAATATACCTAGTTGGATGAATCTTATTGTGGCTAGCTGGTCTAGTGGTTAGCGCGACGGGCTGGAGTTTTGAGACTCTATGACCGCGGGTTCAATCCCGGCCGGGGGTATGGTTTAAATACAGAAGTGTTACAACATTCAGTAGTAGTTATAATAATAATTATAATCATAATTTTTCATAAGCACTATAACTTCCAAATCAAATCTTCAGACATGTTTCTTTACTGTGATGATAATTTTCTGCCTAGGAGACAGATTATGGAAATTGTAAATATCAATGTTGGAGTGACAGTTTTTAATATTCTTCAGGGAGGTACTGAAAAATTCTTTTTATAAATTTCTTCATATTTCAAAAATTAAAGATTTGTACTCTTAATTAGACCGATATGTAATTCAGAGATTGATGTCAACGTTAATATTTTTATGATCAACAAACGACTGGTTTTTGAGGGAAGAGGAAGAATTCAGAATTTCTTTCTTAAATAGGTAAAAATTACAAATGAAATAACATGATTTCAGTAATTTAACTGAAGGCTATCATCCGTATATTTTATTACTACACTTTTCGTCTTGTATCACCTTTTGTATGAACATATCATGCTGTGATCATTTACTAGTAGGATATTAAACTGTTGTTTCGCTCCCGACAGTTGTGTTTCCCGACGGAGACCCCAAGAACAAGGATGTAGACACAGAGCTGAGGAATGCAGTGGAAATAAGTGACAGACAAAATTTCAACTTCCTTGATGTTGGCTTGAACAACGGCTGCATCACTCCAGATGGAGAGAGGGGTGGGTTCTTTTATGCCCTTCTTTACGATTAAGTTTTTATTATGGTTGATTGGGATATGTGGGGCGTTACGTTCAACGGTATGCTTTAGATAAAGTACGATGAAAGAGAAAACACATGATACAAAAACGCCGAAGAGTGGTAGCCTGTATATGTGTACCTCCATCTGAGGTTCTCTTCAGCAAATACAAATGAATAAGGAGAGACTGAGTATTTATACTATAGAAATAGAGAGCGAAGACATCTCATAGTTGGCTAGCCTTTTAGGGACTTCAAGGTGTATAGATGGCCTCTTATATTAGTGTGGGAGTTTCTGAAATAATGTGAATCTTATTGTTATATTTGACAGGATAACCCCTCCCCTCCGAATCCCCTGTAGGTTATTTAGCACAAGATGTGGAGGCTCGAGCCACCGTTCGCTTATAGAAGAACGAGATATTCTTGCAGTCAGGCTAAAGGGACTTGGAGAAAAATGCTGTTAACATGGGAACACTAATAAAACATGTAACAGGAAAACAAAGGAACGTTGCATAAGGTAAACCGTGCTTCAGCCTCCAGATAGCAGTCCTTGTTTAAGGTGTCTGGGCTATTGTTTGGATACCTGATTCAACTCTTTGCTGGGATGTATTTTTCTAATGCATATTTGGTTATCACTTCTGGTTTCAAATTTCATTTTGAGATGTTAAAGTTTAATATGACTTAAGTGTCACTTCAACTGATTTCCGTTTGTATGGGTCTTCTATCTTTTGGATGAGGCTACCACCATCGTAATTTATCGCGTGGTGCGAATTTTTAATATTAGAAAAGTGTAGAGCTTTCTTGGCCTTACCTAACTGAACATAAATAATCAAGACATTTATATCAAGAGACTTTTCGCCACTCGTGGCTTTGCCGCAAATGGCGAATTGTCTTTCTCGGTAAATGTCTTGATTGTGCATATGTCTTATTCCCTCAGGTAAAGCCAAGTTTGCCGATGACACTAAATTAGGCAGTTAAATAATTTCTAAAGACCCTAGAAAACTATAGGATGGTTTATGTTGTGATCGAAGTGGCATCTGCACTTAATTGCGGACAAATGTAAGATTCTAATCCTAGGGAATAAAAATTACTTTGGCATTTATAAAAAAAATATAAATCTTAATCAAACTGAATGCCGAAAGGATTTAGGCGTTCAGGATAGAGGAAATTTATAGCAAAAACAACAGTGAATAAAACTAATTGAATTCTTGCCTTTATATCAAGAAGAATAAAAGTAACTCTGCGGTTATTTATCTTTGATACGGCCTTGTATAGATTTTGCAGTTCAGTTTTGGTCTCCATATTGCAGAATGACAAATGTAGATAAAAGATAAGACACATGTGCAACATTTAGGTTCTTTATTCCGAAACTGTTTGCCTACACAGTAGGCCTCTTCAGTCGAATACAGAGGAGGCAGCGAAAGTAGTAGTTTCAAGGTGGTCAGTCCCTCAGCCCAGAGGAGTGTCCAGCACCATAGTTTAGAACAGTGTGAAGCTGAAGCATAAGACCTATCTTGGCATAGGTGAGGCGTAGAAAAATCTTGAGGATGACAGAAGAGGCGGGGCCCACTAGTAGAAGCAAGAATGTAATTGAGAGGCACTTTTTTTTTTTTCTTTTTTTTTTTTACACAGGGTTTGACAAGGTTAAGGATCCCTAGCTTTATTGACAAGCTATTTACAGGTTAAGGATTCCTAACTTTATTGGCAAGCTAAGAGCTATTACCTACATCAGCTCATTTGAAAGCATTTTTGTTATGAGACATACAAGTAGGGAACAGGATGAAGTTGGAGCCATCTATGAGCCAGCATTTTCATTTGATCAGCTGACTTCATCTCGTTGACATCATTATGCTGTACGAATGTGTTCCATACTCAGTCATCCTGGGTATATATGATCTCAGATGGAGTGATGTTCTGGAGAAGGGTGCAGCCAGAGTGAAGTTGCTGCTTTCTGCCCGTCTTGTGGCATAAAAGCTTGTTTCACGCTGTCCTCGAAGTGGATCCGAGTGTGGTACTTTAACAATATTGGCCTTGTACATAACAGTAAGGCTACCCACATCCCTCCTGTGTTGAAGGCTCTGCTGAAATGAAAGATCTATCCAGGATGGGTCCAGGCGAGAGATGAGACGTCTTGCTCTGTTCTCTACTTTGTCAAGCAGTCGCAGATGAGAGGGGGGCGGCAAACCAAGAAAGTGGAGCATACTCAAGGTGTGAGCGTACTTGTGCCTAGTACAGAATCTTGCAACCCCCCCTCTCATATATATATATATATATATATATATATATATATATATATATATATATATATATATATATATATATATATATATATGTCGTGCCGAATAGGCAGAACTTGCGATCTTGGCTTAAAAAGCAACGCTCATCTTGCCATATAGGACAAGCAAAAATTTGTGTATGCAATAATTTCGCCAAAATCATTCTGAACCTAACGAAAAAAAAATATTTCACTGTTTGTTTAGTATTAAATTATTGTAAACAAATCTAAAATATATTTAGTTAGGTTAGGCTAAAATAAATTGCGCTTGTTATAATAAGGTTAGGTAAGTTTTCTAAGTTCCTTTTGGTGCAAAATTATAAATTTTTACATCAACATTAATGAAAAAAATATATCTTTAAACGTATAAAATAAAATTTTAGAAAGGACTTGATTTTAAATGAGTTCTTGCTAATTGACCAGTTTTACATATTCGGCACATTATATATATAGCGTGTGTATGTGTATCAAACCGGCCATATCCCACCGAGGCAGGGTGACCTAAAGAAAACTAAAGTTTCTTTCTAAATTTTAGAAGGGGTTACTAGCCCCTTGCTCCCGGCATTTTAGACTCCTCTTACGACACGCATGGTTTTACGGAGGAAGAATTTTGTTCCACTTTCTCATGGAGATAAGCAGAAGTCAACAAGAAAAAGAACTAGGAAGAAAATAGAAGAAAACCCAGAGGGGTTTGTATATATATACCTGTACATGTATGTGTAATGTGACCTAAGCGTAAGTAGAAGTAACAAGACGTATCTGAAATTTTGCATGTTTGAGACAGAAAAAAGACACCAGCAATCCTACTATCATGTCAAACAAGTACAGGTTTCCGTTTTACTCGCTTGCCAGGCGGTTGCTGTCTACCAAGACAAGCCACGGGGGGTGGAAATCTTATAATGTCGTGCCGAATAGGTAAAACTTTCTATTTTGGCTTAAATGGCAACGCTCTTCTTGCCGAATAAGGCAAGCGAAAATTTGTGTAGGCAATAATTTCGTAAAAATAATTCTGAACCTAACGAAAAAAAAATTTCATTGTTTATTATTAAATTATTGTAAACCTATCTAAAATATATTTAGTTGGATTAGGCTAAATTAAACTGCGCTTGTTATAAGGTTAGGTAAGTTTTCTAAGGTTCATTTGGTACAAAATTATTAATTTTTACACTAACATAAATGAAATGTCTTGA
Organism: Cherax quadricarinatus; assembly: GCF_038502225.1. Classification (NCBI taxonomy): domain Eukaryota; kingdom Metazoa; phylum Arthropoda; class Malacostraca; order Decapoda; family Parastacidae; genus Cherax; species Cherax quadricarinatus. The sequence continues at coordinate 35,653,384 of NC_091322.1, read as the reverse complement.
AACACACAACAGGAAATTTTAGAAAGGACGTAATTTAAATTCTTGCTAATTGACCAGTTTTACCTATTCGGCACGACGTATATATCATATAGTGGTGTTAAAGGAAGAAGTCATATATGGAAAATGATGCCATAAGGTAAATTATTATTTTCACGAGGAAGCTTTAAATCCTTAGGGATCATACAACACCTGAGGAATGAGGTTAAATCAGGGTTGATTTTGGGAAAGGCATATGTTGCTCATTGAGTACACCAGAAGGTAGAGACCAAAAAGTGACTGGCTTACAGAAGAGGGTTTGAGAGATACATATAAGCAACTGTTAGAATAAAGGTCGACTAAGTTGAGGGGGAAAAATGATAAGAAAGAGGTAGTGTAAATATTTAAAATGTAGTGTTATGTGCAACCAAGGTTATTGTTATACGTGTCAAGCGTTCA